>NC_061111.1:213691829-213758431 GCF_002878395.1 Capsicum annuum | reverse complement strand
ATGTTGGTGATACATTAGTGAGCGGTGATAACTTGGAGTTGATTGAAGAGACAAAAATTGCACTCAAACAAGCTTTCAAGATTAAATACTTGGGGAGATTATGTATTTTCTTGGCATTGAATTTGCTAGATCAAAGGAAGAAATCATAATGCATCAAAGAAAATATTCTTCGGAGTTGATTTCAGAAACTGGATTAGCAGTTGCTAAACTAGGTTGAAGTCCTATAGATACAAATGAGAAGCTTACTTCAAGGTTATATCATGAACAGGTTGGGAAAATGGAGGAAGATCGTCTGATTGATCAAGCCGCATATCAACAGCTTATTGGGAAGCTACCATATCTAACTGTCACAAGACTTGATATAGCTTTTAATGTATAGACCTTGAGCCAATTTTTACAACCACCTAAGAGATCACATATGTGAGCAGCTTTAAGAATTGTAAGGTACATTAAATATCAACTAGGACATGGTTTGTTGTTATCCATCAACAACAACACTCAGGTTACTGCCTACTGTGATGCAGACTAGGCAACATGTATATTGACAAGAATATCTTTTACAGGTTTTATTATTAAGATTGGTGATTCATTGGTGTTCAGAAAATAAAAAAGACAAACAGTTGTATCTAGAAGTTCTACTGAGTTCAAGTACAGAAGTCTTGCAACTACAGTTGCAGAGTTAACTTGGTTACTTGGATTGTTAAAGAAAGTAGGAGTGAAGTTACACAACCTGTGATTATATATAGTGACAGTAAAGCAGCACTACAAGTAGCTGGTTATCCTGTAATCCATGAAAGGACAAAGCATATAGAGATTTGACTGTCACTTTGTGAGGAAAAAAAGTTTAATAAGAACTGATTACAACAAGGTACATTGCAACCAAAGATCAACCAACTGACATATTTATAAAGGGATTAACGAAGGTGCAAAATGAGTATCTGAAGTCCAAGGAGTTCTTGACATTTTTCTACCTCCTAGCTTGAAGGGGATCGTTAATTATAAAGCTTAGAGTACTAGCTAAGCTGCTGGTTGTATTCAAAAAGTTGGTTGTTGGTTATACACTGTTAAAAATATTAACAGTGATCAGTTAGTTGTGATTAGTTGACTCACTTAGATGGTAGCTACAAACTACTATAGCTTTTCTCATTAGTATATATACACCTCTAATGTATTTTAATTTATTCATTCTATTCACTACTCAATAACAAGATCATTCTTCTCTTCCATCTTCTCCTCTGTCTCTTCCTACATTCCCTCTAAATGTATAACCACGGAGATAACTTGTTTGATCCTTAATTAGTTCAGGATTTCAATCTCTTTACCCATAAAGATAGGAATAAGGTATGAATACATCCTATCTTCTCCATACATGAATTATAATGGACGTATTGTTATTGGACACACAAAACCATAAAGAAAGAGAAACAACACAACAGTTGCATATAGCAAATCAGTGATAGAGTGGCAAAATAGACAGTGAGGAAAAAATAAAGAGAACGATATTGTAGTGAGGTGGAAAATTAAATGAAGATTCTTTCTTCTAAGTGTGTAGCGGTCTTTAAATATGTTATTTAGATTATGAAGTGTAAAATTTTTGTTGTAGTGATATCAATCACTCCTCTCGTGTCCTGATTTTACTGTTAGAAGTGTTTTCCATATAAAAATTATCAGTGTCCTTTTGTCTCATTTTATTATCGTTAATTACCTTATTTTGGTGCTTCATAATTATTGTAGTTATTTTTCTCAACCATATTTGTGTTGGTTTATATGACAGACGTAATAGTCATACATATAATTTCGTGGTCTCGATTTACTTTGAAAAGTTTAAAGGCAAACAAAGCTTAAAAAAGATTTTGAAACTTGTAGTCATAAATATATCATAAATTTATAATTTCAAAAATATCATAATATTTGTGGGACTATAAAATTGAGTGAACTGAAAAACCTAAGTAGTAGTCAGTCTTTTTAGAATGAGCTTTATGTTTCCACATGATTGGAACCAAGGAAGTAATGAGTGAACAACTTATTCATTAGAACCAAACTATGTAGTGTAGAAACAAACAAGCTGCCTCTTCTGTATTAGAACAAAAATCTACAATTCTTACCTTGACAATTAACTGATTAAAAAAAATTGAGATGTTTTTCTATCTTTTCATGGCTTCTTGAACCGGAGGTGGGGTGATGGTAAATACAGCAATAGCGTGGCTTTGTCGCTCAATATTTTCTGCCCATCCTGAACATATCAATTTATTTGAAAGATTAGCAAAATCTTCGAAGTGCTGAGAAGTAACGGAGCCACAAATTCTAATTAAAAAAATTCTCAACCTCCTTTAAGTTAAGTGAAAAGGGATTCAATTGAACCTCTTCCATTGAACTAAGTTGTGGCTTTTAGCCATGGGTTCTAGGCCCCTTTCGTCGAAATTCAATTGCCTACCCTTATAGAAACATGCATTTTAATAAATGAATTCACAAAATTTTAGTGTCACTAAAATTTTGCGAAGTTCTTTTGATCAAAATCAGCTATTATTGGGCTTCATGGGACGATATATTTTTCCCTATTCGAACTCAATTTTTAGAGGCTAAGTACCATCAAAGAAGTAATATTGTTACCAAGGTAATTGTCTCTAAAAACCCTACTGCTTGGAAAGATCAATTCAAGCAATATTAAGTTCTGGGACAATTGGGCTCAGATAAAACCTCTTTTACTTGGCCAGTCAATCCAACTTTCAAACCTGGTAATGAGAAAGTTAAGACATATCATCAACCATCAATGGGATTCAAAAAATATTGAATATACTATGCCAACTCCAAATATAATTAGAGATACTTCAATTGGTAATGAGGATAGAGATGATAAGGCTATCTGGAGTTTGAGACAATAATGTATACGTTTCTTGTGTTACTGCTTTTAATAGTCTTAAGTATTGAAATATTGATTCTCCAATTTGTATTTATATCTGGATCAAGAAAATATGTTTTAAGATCTCCGTTTTTATGTGGAGGCTTCAAAGGAAGAAATCTCCACTTCACTACATGACCAAATTTAGTACTCCCTCCGTCCCAATTTACATGATGTAGTTTGACTTGATACTAAGTTTAAGAAAGAAAGAAACTTGAAACTAGTCGAACTTGAATATGTGCTTTCGAATCTCGTTTCATGTTAAAATGGCTTTTGGAAAGACGTCCAAACACGTAGGCGACACTGCTACACCTAGAATTGGAGCAAAGTATGTCTTAAGGCTGAAAAATTCAATGCAGTTATCACAAGCAAAATGATCAACTAGGGCAGACCAATAGGCAACAAAATTGGGAACATTATTATGACCTCGTATCATACTTAATTCTGTAGTAACAATTATAGTGAAGCTCAATAGCTCTTATTCGAATCTCCAGGTGTCTCAATCAACATTTGGAGCAGCGAAGGTGGAATTGGAGACTCTAATTGTGGTTCAAATGATCTATGGGATCAGTACACCACTTTCGGGCATCCAGATATCATTGATGATGTCAAATTTAAAATGGGCGAAAGAAATACTATAAAGTTGAACACTATTATGAGGAAGGGAATGAAGTTGCGAACAATTAGCTAAAAGTACTACTCTTAATTAAGAACTTACTATCTTTTTGTAATAAGAATTAGGTCAAGCACAATGTTCAACGGCACCAAAAAGAATGAATAAGCTCCAATTTCCTCCCTTTAGAAGAAGAGCTAAGAAGACCACTAGTTGAACTTTATTGACGTGGTAGGGGTCTTACCAAACCCCTCGTCACTCGCCAGATAAAAACTTCTAAGTGGATGGAGTTTGTGGTAGAATGCTATGTTTTGATGAGTGACAAACTTCATTCACCGGATCTTGTCCATTTTTGTCTGATTATGATCGGACTGTGATTTATATTTTGATGATTACCTAACCTAGTGGAAGGATCAGTTACATCAACTGATGTCCTAGTGTGTAGTTTTGCAGTTGTACGCATTTTTCTATTGTGCTATATGTCCAATACTATCTGGTAGTGTC
Source organism: Capsicum annuum (assembly GCF_002878395.1). Taxonomy (NCBI): domain Eukaryota; kingdom Viridiplantae; phylum Streptophyta; class Magnoliopsida; order Solanales; family Solanaceae; genus Capsicum; species Capsicum annuum. The sequence goes on along the minus strand of NC_061111.1, from coordinate 213,754,415 downwards.
AGCACATTAGTGGGACGAATTCTTAATGGTCCTTTCCAGCATCCACCAATAAGGAAGCTTCACTCTCAATGCTCATTATATATAGTCATCAAACTTGAGGAGAGAAGCTCAAGCTTTTGCAAATTCTGAAAAAGTATTCTCTCAAGCAAAGGTTTCATCTCAGCTGATATTGCAAAAGTTAACAATAAGAAACTTTTTGCTCATAGTGACATATGTTTTGTTTCTAGGCTGATTGAGTTTTTGTTTTGGTCTTACCATTGTAAATTCACGTCTCATTCTAGAGATTCCAATGAGTAATTTTTGTTGAGCTTCTTGTTCAAATCTAAGTTGTTTCCTAATTAGAGGTAGCTAATGAAGTTCTTACAATACAGTTATTATGAAGGCGTGTTGCAATAGAGGTATTAAAAGGTGGTAGAAATTAGGAGGTTAATTCCTAGGTTGTAATTGAAGGTTGCTCAGAGTTTAGTAAAGTTGATTGGTGAAATCTTGCTAGAGTAGGTTATGGTCTTACTCCCTTGAGCAAGGAGATTTCCACGTAAATATCTCTTGTTATTTATCTTCATACAATTTCTCTTTGTGTTCTTATTGTTCTTTGATATCCTCATATATGGACCTGGTATCGAATCAAGTCTTAATTGTAGTGGTGTACTCTTATGAACCATCAATTGATATCTGAGCAGGTCTTTCTACAAGGTAACACCTCGAGAGGGTCATGTTCAATATTAAATATCCACCCAGTCTTGAGGAAGAACAATCAACTACTCGACCTCTAAGGTTCAACCGACAGTTCTGTAGTTAGTGAAAGACTATAATACATGATTTTACTATGGTGGAGGATAGTGAGTAATAAGATGTCATATGTGACGGTCTCTACGTGTCAATGAAGGTGGCTAAAGAATGTGAAATCTCTCAATTTGTTCGCAAGAGCAGAAAAGACTTCAATGAAGATGATATGAAGAAGATTGAGAAGAATTATAAAGTGAAGAAAACTCTTTAAATGAGATAGGACCTGATGAATTATAACACCCCGCATTTCAGCCTAGAACGAAAACTGTCATTTCTACGTATAGATGTTTCAAAAGCCATAAATCCTATGAAAATTTGGTATGTTAATCAATTATGTAGTGTGGGAACCTATTTGAGCATGAATTGAGATCATAGAGATCTCTTAAGTCAAGGTCAAGTTGAAAGCTTTCCTATCATTCGAGTTTTAGTGAGGGTTGAAACTTGAATTAACTTATATTGACCATAACTCCTTGTATATGACTAACTGGGTGGACTACTATATATCAAATGAAAGCTCTTTGAATTATTTTTCCAACGATATCAATTTCGCCTAAATTCGATACCGAAGTAAAAAGTTACGCCCATTTTACTCCAGCATATCAGCTTGAAAAACTGAGTAACGACATTTCTAATAACTTATCACGTTTCTGACGACTTATTAGCAAATGTCGTCAGCCTTAGGAAGAAATCCATAAATTTTAGCCCCAAGTGATGACATTTGTGATGACTTATCACAAGTTTGACGGCTTATCACAAATGTCGTCAGTCTTAGGTAGAAACCCATAAAATCCAACTCCCAAGTGATGACATTTCTAACGACTTATCACAAGTCTGACGGCTTATCAGCCTTGGTCGTCAGCCGAGATTTTCAGCAATTGGGAAGCAGTTTAGTAAGGGTATTTTTGTCCTTTTCCTTCACTTTCCACAACTTATAACCCTCAAGGAACGTATTTTTCTTCTATTCTCCTTAGTTAAACATCTCAAAATTCTCTACACACCTTCAACCACAAGGTTAGGGTTTCTTTCAAGATCAAGCCCCAAGACCAAGAATTCAAGAACTTCTCCAAGAGCACTCCAGAATCAAGCACCACCATCCTAGAACTTTCAAGAAAAACCTTCAACAAAAACTCTCAAGGCTTCAAAAGTCATCTTGTTCTACCAAATCAAGCTAAATAAGGTATGTGGGTTTTGAACAAGAACACCCTTTCGTTGTTGTGCCCAAAAGTTTTATTTTTTCTTAAAGAATTTCGTATTTTCAAGATGAATTCATATTATTTTGCTATATTTCAAGTTTATGAGATTATGGAATTGTTCAAGTCTTGAATTGCATGATTATCTTATTTAATTATGATATAAATTGAGAGTTCATGACATAAATTGCACATTCCTATATTGATATCATATTTTTAAGAATTTCCAAGATTTGTTGTCGTGAATTGAGACTTATTGTGAAATTGTGAGTCTTTGAGAATGACTTATTGATACTTTTTAAAGTGTTTCAAGAAGAGTACATATATTCCTATGTTATTGAGACTTTAAATCTTATTCATGATAAGTCTATCAAGATTTTAAGAAAGAAGTGAGTTTTGATCCTAAGTTAAGAAAAAAATCTACATCTTTGATTTTGAGATAAAGGGGATGAATTTTGGCTCCCATCACATATTGTTGAAATATTTTTAAGGTGGATTTCTTATGTTCTGAGCTAAGTAAGGGAGTAGTATTTAGCATCGAGTTGGGCTTGATTTCAAGGTCTCATGCCCCAGAACTACGTGTCCCCATAGGTTTCTGATTTACCCCAAGTAAGTTAAGATAGTGATCACTAAAGTTAAGGTTCTATTCGATGGCAAGGATAGAACAGCTCTCCCCAACGTGGGTAAGACGTTGGACTCCATGTAGCTCACATGGTTTATGTCGGTTAGAAAAAACTCCCAAAGATGTCCCCCACTCTTGAAATAGTTTTATTGATTTAAAGTATTGAGATAAAGAGTTTACTATACAGAATGAGTTTCAGATTTCATCTAGCTTACAAGTTTTGAGAATAAGTGGAGGATACAGATTTTAGAAAGCAAGTTAAATGACTCACGAGATTTATACATGTTTCATTATTCATGATTTATGAGATTTATATTTCAGATATTATTCAAGTTATGTGAGTCATTTATGTCAGCATGCATAATTTTATAAACTATGATGATATTGAGATATTGTTTACTTATTGCATTGCACCCCCAGATACTCAGTACATTTTCAAAGTACTGATCCACATATACATCTATGTGATACATTGTCTCATAATGTAGGTATAAGACTTAGTATGCACATTCAGATTCAGTCAGCTCGCAGTTTCCAGTCAGCAGGTGATGAATCCTTTTAATTCAAGGGTTTGAGCCAGATAGACAGTTTGAGCAGTTTTTTATTTTCCTATTTCAGTTGTATTGAGTTGGGATAGTTGGGAGTCATGACCAGGCTATCTAAAGTCAGTACTAGTAGAGGCTTCATAGATAGTCAGTAGAGTTAATGTATTCAGTTTCAGTTTTATTTTGGTAAAAGCAGAGTTGTAATCTTGTAAAGTTCAGATTTGTATTGATCAAGTTTAGAAAGTTTTTTGTTCTCGCTGATTTTATACAGAATTAAGCATTTTATTCAGTTGCTTATGAGTTATGCCAGTAGAAGGGTTATCTTGGAGTCACTTGTGACCCTAAGCACCGTGTGATGTCTCGGGATACGATTTCAGGGCATTACATGAATACAACCGGGTCTCTGCTTGTGAATCTGCTAAGGAGATATGGGAACCTCTATAGAATGCTCATTAGGGACAAGTCATATGAAGCAATCAAAGATTAATGTGCTTACTACTCAGTACGAGTTGTTCAATATGCATGAAGGAGAATCCATTCAGGACATTCACACTCGAATCACATCTATTGTGAGTGAACTCAAGTGTCTTAAAGAAAATATCAAGATGTACAAGCTACCTAGGAAGATTTTGAGTATTTTGCCTTCCTCATGGGAAAGCAAAGTGAATGGCATTTTGGAGGCTAAGGATTTGAAAAATTGACCATGGATAAAGTTATTGCGAATCTAAGAACTTATGAGCCTAAAAGACAAAAGGATTCTAAGACAAATGATCCTAAAAATGAAATGAGCATGGTCCTAAAGACTAGCAAAGATGATTTAAGTGAGGAGGAATAAAACATGGCTTATCTCACTTGAAGATTTTTAAAAAATAATGAGAAGTGAAAGTTTTCAAAACAAAGAAAACTCAAGAAGGGAATTTAATGAAAATAATCATTGTTTAAGTTATGAAAAACTAGGTCATTTTATCAAGGAATGTCCTCTCCCAAAGAGGGTCTACAAGGAATATGTTAAAAGTAATCCAGAGAGCACTCGGAGAAAGGACTAGGTTCCCGATAGGATCAGAAGAAGAAAAGTTGCTGATAAGATGATCAAACAAGCTTTGGCTGTATAGAGAGACACTTCAAATGGATCTAAACCTGTGAATTATGACCATGATGCTTCCATGGTTTCTCTCGAAGATAAACCTACAAGGTTTGATTCCTTGTTGCTCTTATGGCTAATTTCTATTCGAAAAGATAAGGATTAAGTAAGTTTTCTTGATGTCTATTAAAGTTTGAAAACTTATTCACATAAAAAGTTGAGATCCTTGACCAAAATGTTAATATGCATACTATGATGTGGTAGAATCAATGGAATCCTTGGTTGTTACCTAACTAATTTTGAGATTAAAGAAACCTGTCTATCTTCAAGGATGCATAATCTTAAAAAAGTCATAAAAATGCTATGTGTGAAAGCGGTAAATTGGATGCTAAGTTGTCAAGTTGTTCAAAAGACTATCTGCAAGGAAATGAGGAAGCCAACATGGTTCAGGTTGATCTTGTGACTAAGCTTAGTAAAATCAGTTTTGATATTGAAGCCTTACCAAATCGTAACAAGTATCTTGAAAAGGAGCTGATTAGAGAAAATAAGGAGCTTAAAGCTCTCTCTAGTGGCATACTTAATAAAAAACTATAAGCTAGGATGAATAATTTGAAGTCAAACTCTCGTGAAGGTCTTAGTTCTCAAATAAACAAGAATCCTTAAAATCCTCATAGCAAGTATGTTTTTCTCCCAAATAATTGGCTATGCACTTACTATGGTCAAAATGGCCATTATAAGCTTTAATGTCAGTCTCTTGTCAATGATAGATGAAAAATTCCAAAGTATGTTGAATCCATCAGAAACTTAAGGGGATCAGGTTCCTCAGAGAAGAAACTCACATCACTATTCTATACTAGAAGAAATCTCATTCATCTCGTTTTTAATACCAAAGAACCAAAGCTTATTTGGGTTCACAAAATCAAGAAGTGACTTAGTGGAAGAGGTCAGAGTGAGAGAAATCAAACAAATAGTACAAATGAGGTACATGGTTAGTGTTTGATCTAAGCATAAAATTAGTAAAACTTTAAATCTTCTCTCGCTCATAACAGTCATAAAGACAACATGTCTTCTGAAATTAGAAAAGAATGAATATGTTGATCATTGAAGAAGGGATGTGGGACAGTAGACTTAGTATCATTGGTTTCTTTTTGATAGAATTTGTTGGTATCAAGGATCTAGTGTGTTTGTGAATTTTCAAATGGAAATGTCCGTAGAATAAAAGAGGCACATGTTTTGTGACTTCTGAAAACTACTCAAGGTCCTTCAGAGATAACTCAGTAGATTGAATAATATTCGATTTGAAAGGGATGTGCACAAATTCTTGTCAAACATAAGGATTTTTGAGCCTTTAACTCCTCTCAAGATGTCATAGCTGAAATAGGGTGTGAGTATTTGAAGAAATATTAAGGGCGATCTAACTCAATCTTATATTTTTATAGGTATACATTAATGGAGGAGTCACACTTGAGTAAGGATGGAACATGAATTACTTGGAACATTCAGATGCAAAGATCTGATCTTCTGCTCAAGTTAATGTTTTTGTTTCTACACGATGACTATTAACTATGCATTTTTGATAGATTTTTTTAATATTCTGTTGTTTTTAGTCCTCCCTATGCTCATCCTTAATTTCTCTTCAAAAGTATAGGACATATGTCAAACCTTTTCTTGATAGAAAAATCTCCATCGTCCATCCATATTTTTGTTTCTTTATGTACCTATACCCTCTCCTTAATCCTTTATGTACTTTCTCTCTAAAATAGACCTGGTGACCTAAACCCCTTTCGTAAAACTTTTTTCTTGAGATATCTCAATTAATTTTTTTCTTACTCTTCTCACTTTTTACGATGGAAAGAATCTTTATCTCCATAGTCTCACCAAAGTCTATTGCAAAATTCTTCCATGATGTTTCTCAAAATGAAACTAATTAGGTGTCATCTCATACTTTAAATTTAGCTAGATCTGAAACATTCTTTTCTCCATAAATATGTTAACTTGACTTCAACCCTGCTCTAGTAACTGAAATGCTTCTTGATTCATCGAGAGGAGGTATCACAATGGTAAAAATGGAGAATGATTCTGAAATATCTAATCATCGTAAAGTAGAAGAGGATAGTTTTATTAAAATTCAGCTCACCAGAGACATAACTAAAATCTCCATAAAATCTGATAAAGATAACTCTTTCATCTCTTAAGTGAGTAATTCCTTGAGAACTCATTAAGCGATCAGGTGTCTCTATTGTCCAAACGAAAATAGTATCTATCAAAGAAAGTAAAGAGAAGGTCTATGCATAAGCTCATGAGTGCTACACTATCCCAAATAGTGATACATCACTGCTAACAAAGTTCTTTGAAACTATATCTGACAAAAGAAGGGATAGACCTTCTGTGCTGTATGTTTACTCTATACAAGTACCCGTTATGATTGAAGAAAAGATACATAAGGGATTTCAAGTTGATAATGGAGACTTGGGATAGGTTTAAATGGAAGGGAAGATTAGTCACCTAAAGAGAAAGTTGTCTTAATTTCCAAGATGAATCAAAGAGTGATTACGTTAAAAGAAAAGAAAAAGAAAGGTGCAGTCATCCCATAATTAAGGGTTTGAAATTGAGAAAAAAAATTATGACATTTGTAATTAGATAATACTCTTTGGAAGAGTATTCAATCCTACTATTGCAAATAGGTTTGAGATGAATTCCCTCATTAATCTTATTGATGCTTAAGCATGGTTTTATTTGTTTGATTCTATAGGTATTTCTTATATTAGTGAGGTTAGAAACTTCTATAATGATCTAATGTTCATAGAAAATGAGTTATCACTTGATGCTGCTACAAATGAAATCAAGTTCACCCTAACAACCTCACTACTTGGAAAGACTCTTGGTGTGCCTATTTTTGGGTTGAAACTGTGAAGCACAAGTATGCTTTTGAGACATTCCCTAACAATATTACCAAATCAAAGTAGTTGTTGGGGACCTTAGATTACTTATAAAAGAAATAAAGCTTGAATTTTTAACTTCTTTTTGAATTGGTTAGCAAGGTGCTACTTCCACGAGCTAAACGTCGATCATGTAAATCTATATTTGATTTCTATATAATGGAATCTCTAAACTCATGCACTCCAATCAGTATGCCTAAATTCATGATTGAGTATATTATTAAGATCCATAAGCTGAAGGAAGTCAATCATTATCTGGGCTATGAATTTCTTCTCACAAAAGTATTTGATCACTTTGGCATAAAGCCAAGATCTAGTTCTGGTACTATTGGAGAAAAAAAGGGAAAAATTCTCACTTACTACCCTTGTAAAGTGTGAGTTTGTTATAAAGAAGAAAAGAGTTGGTTCTAAGTCTGCAATGTTAAATCTTATTACTTCTTAGGAGGTGAGTAATTTAAAGATAAAGGAGTTGTAAACCATGGTAGCAGAAAAGAAAGATGAAATTGAAGCACTAAAAGGTCAACTGACTGAAGTCACAAAAGGAGTTAATCTACAATAGGTGTCTCAAATCAAGATATGGTTGAGTTCATTCATCTAAAAGAAGAGAATACACATCTCAAAGATGAGAATACTCAGTTAAAAATCAAGAATAAGGCACTGATTTATGATAATCGACTGCCATGAAACATTTTGATCACTTTTTTATAATTGTCTCTCTACTTTTCATCCTAGTTGATCCTTTATATCTTTTAATTCATTCCACATTCTTACATTCCTCTTTTTTTGACACTAGTGTATGATTAATTCCATGCGCACGATTAATTCCCTTTGTATAACTCAAATACTAACTTTCTAATGATTCTACATATTTGCTTTCATATGAGTTTATTCCTATTTTATATTTATTGTTGTCTTTTTTTATGCATAGTGCTTATTTGATTTTGTGATCCTTTTTAATGATGCCAAAAAAGGCAAGATTAGGAAAATACTATTTTGATCATTATTGTGACTGGTGAAAGGGGGAATTGGTAAAAAGAGAGAATTGGTGAAAGGAAACTGATAGGAAAAAGGTAAGATAGATATGGGTTTGTTGGCCTGATTAGATTATGTTGGTGACAGGGGAAACTGATGATGCTAGTGACGGGAAACTAATGTGTAAAATTATTGTTTTGAGAATCTAGGTTTGTTATCATCAAAAAAGGAGAAAATTTTTAGAATGATATATTTTGATGATTGACAAACTTCATTCACCAGACCTGGTCTTAGCTTGTCTGATATGATTTATGTTTTGACGATTGCCTAATCTAGTGAAAGGATCAGTTACATCAATTGGTGTCCCAATATGTAGTTTTGTAATTTTATGCATTTGTCTTATGTTTCAGCTATCTAGTAGTCTCTGGTAGTATTAGTACATTAGTAGGATGAATTCTCAGTGGTCCTCTATAACATCCACCAATGAGGAAACTTCTCTATCAATCCACATTGTATACATTCATCACACTTAAGGAGAAGCTCAAACTTAGGCAAATTTTAAAAAAGCATTCTCTCAAGCAAAGGCCTTACCTTAACTGATATTGCAAGACTCGATAATTAGGAAACTCTTTGCTCACAATGATATATATTTTGTTTCTTAGTTGATTGAGTTTTGATTTTGGTATTACAATTGTAAACTCACGTCTTATTCTAGAGATTCCAATGAGTAATTTTGTTTAGCTTCTTAGTCAAATCTAAGTTGTTTTAGAGCTGGAGATATCTAATAGAGTTCTCACAATAGAGTTATTGTGAGGGTGTGCAACAATAGAGGTATTGCAAGGTAGTAGAAATTAGGAGGTTAATTCCTAGGTTGTAATCGAAGGTTTCTCAAAGTTTAATAAAGTTGATTGGTGAAATCCTATTGTCGTAGGTCATGGTTTTACTCCCTTGAGTAAGGAGGTTTCTATATAAACATCTCTTGTTATTTATCTTTTTGCAATTTCTCTTTGAGCTCTTATTTTTCTTTGATATACTCATATAGGGATCTGGTACCGTATTAGGTCTTAGCTATAGCGATGGACTCTTACGAACCATCATTTTGATAAAAAGAAAAATATGAAGGAGAGTGGAGGGACAACAATAAAATTGTCTCTGTGTGTAAGCAACTACTAATGTTATTAAGGTAGGGTGTACAACCCTTCACCGACATCGTATGAACACAAAATATTTAATGCACTAAACTGCCTATCCGAAAAATCCTTTTTAATCTCTATTGTTCTATTGTAATAAATATTGCTATGGATACTTTGGTATTTTCAGTATAGATAATAACAAATTACCAAGTGTAGGGTCAAATCCTTGACGATGAAGCTCTCGATATTCTTGACATAATGCACAACAACAACAAGCTATATGAATCAGGCAATCAAGACAGTAATTCCCTTCCAACTTAAATTTTCTTCTCAGTTTAACCCTGTTGTAAAAAGTATAAAGAGGTGTAGCAAAACATAAGCAACAGAGCAACACGTCTATTATCACTCCTTCCATGCATGCTGTCCAAAAATATTAAAAATAAATAAATTAGAGAATAAATATAAATAATTTAAATTAAACTTATTATATTACATATATAATTTTATGCCTTACATGTTTGTCCTTCACTCACTATTTCTGCAATTTGCCCGGATGTTATGCATGGACAAACACATGTTATAAGACCTATACACATGCATAAAATAAGATCATTAATTAAAACATTCATTAGATTATAAAGGAAGTGATTTATGCTTCGACAACAACAACAACAATTATGTTCAATTCATAAGTATATAAAATCTTTTCATGTGTGATTTTTCTCACGTTGCCAGTCTCAAAATAATATAGAAGAAATAGAGGTGGATGAATATATACTGATTGGATTCAAGTTAATCCCATATTTATGATATATAGCAATATATATACATGTGAAAATCACAAAAATTTCAACATATCCTAAATCTTGAACCCACAAATTTTAAAATGTATGAATAATTCACGAATAAGATTATATAAATGTTCAATCCATCAAAAGAATATTCTAGGATAATCTTTGATTGCTATTGGTTGACAATCAACGTAAAACTATTCGAATAGTAAAATGATTAATAAAGAAGAATTACATACAATTTTTGGGGTCTCTAAAACATTCAAAAATGTTGGTTGACCAAGTTGTTCCTTGGATAGGTTTGGTTATTCCAATAGGGGCTCTTTGAATATATACAGAAGACCTATCAAGAGGAAGTTGTTGTGTTGGTAGTGAGGGCATACCATATCCATTAGGTAATAAATGAGGGCAATTAGAATATGATTGGGATGAAGCATGATCTAATGGCTTAGCAACGAATTGGTTATACCCATTTAAGTTTTGCATGAGAGGATACATTTTATTTTTCATGCAGAAATAAATCAGGACAAAACAAGCATGGAAGAAAGGGATAAACAAGGAAGAAGAAAAGAAAAGAGAGGAGAAAGAGAAAAAGGGCTTTAGTTCTTGATGTTCTAATTAATCTTTCCCAAGAATTTATTTAATCAATTTTCTTGGTAGGCAGGGCCATATTGGCTCCTAGTTTTTTTTAATAAAAAAGAAAATGGTTATATTAATTCCACTTTTAGGAGAGGGAGACTAATGAATGGTTATTAAGTATGCAAACTTTGAAACTTTTGTGCCCCTCACATTTGTCATTTGACTATTTTATTGTTCTTTCTTAACTCAAATACTGTAAAATACAATCCAAAACAACAAGTATAAAACAAAATAAAAAGTTGAACAAAGCAAAAGAGGCAACATGCACTATTAAAAATTGAAGAATAAGTTGCATGAATAATAATTAATACTACTAATTGAGGAGAAGATGACTACCTCTCCCACATACCAGCATGGCACACTTGCTAGCTTCTGCTCTGATCTTTAACCTTTTATAATTTTCTATGTAAGGTCATATCGTCTGTAGGTTGAAGATTATCATATTTTATCTAATCACCTTATCTCAGTTCTTCTTTGGCTAACCTCTACCTCTCCTAAAATATGTTATAGCTAACCCCTCATCTCCTTACAGGTGTACCTGTGCTTATCCCCTTTACATGCATGAACCAATAGCTCAATCTTTTTTTTACATCTTGTCCACCATAGAGGTTACTCCCATCTTGTCTTTTATAATTTTATCTTTAATCCTATCTCTGTTAGTATGCAACACGTCTATTTGAGCATTCTTATCTCTGCTATTTTTATTTTATGAATGTGAGCATTCTTCATTGGCTTGCTCTCCGCCTCATATACAATAATGTAGGTTTAACCACCGTTGTAGAACTTACATTTAAGCCTTGGTGACACATTCTTATCATATTGTACCCTAACCATGAGCTTTTACTCATCAACCTTGCTCTAATATGATTTATGTTATCATCCTCAATCATCTCATTTTCTTGGATTATATCTAAGATACATGAAACTTCCTCTCTTGGTATGAATAATGTATCGACTTTCATCTCCACCTCTGCTTTATGTGTAACATTGCTGGACTTGTACTAATGTACTCTATTTTCATCTTGTTTAACTTGAAACCCTTAGATTTAATGGTCTGTCTCCAAATGCCTAGATCTTGTTTGGAAACAATAATAAATTTCAGTATCAATTGTGAAATTCAATATAAATAAACTGCAACAATAATAATATTTCTTATATAGTAGTATCAACAAGTTTTAATAACAACAAGAATGATAATAATAATAATAATATAATGATAATAACAAAAACAACAACAATAATAATAACGATAATATTAGTAATTAATGATATTGAAATATAGATAAGTATTTATCATGATATTTTTAGTGATATATAAAATACTTGAGTCGTGCTAGAGAGTATCCTAAAAAACTATTTTCGCAATGTAAAATGCTTTCCTAGGATTAAACAAGCACTTTCCTAATTAATTAAAAAATATCCAAAATTAAATAAGTCTTCCCTAATTAATCATAGAATACATAAATCAGGATTTATGGAATTGTTGTTGTGAAACTTCTTCCTGTTTGGAGATTGCTATTGTGTTGTGTTTCGGATTATCCCATCGCTTGACTTAGTTATTATTTGTGGAATTGACTGTTTTCTTAATTATTCCATCTAATTTGCTTGTGTCTTTTATTTCCTGCTGTCACTTTATTACTATTGTTATTTATTTTTTGGTGGAGTAGTGGTTGTGGACATTGATGGTAGGATAGGGTCATGTCTGAGGGGGTTGGGGCAGGGGCTATTTTGGGGGTAGAGAGGAGGGTAGGGCGGGGGTGGAGTGGGGACAAAGTCTGGTGTTAGGGGCGGTAGAGGTAGATATGTTGCTAGATTTGATAGGCTGAGGTTGGGGTCTTAGAATATAAGGACTCTTCAGGGTAAGTCTATAGAGATGGTAAAGATTCTTAGAAAGAGGAGGATTAATATTACATATGTACAGGAGACTAAGTGGGTAGGGGATAAGGCTAGGGTTGTTGATGGTTACAAACTTTGGTACTCTGGTAGAGAGAGACGTAGGAATGGAGTTGGCATCTTAGTGGATGAAGAGCTTAGAGGGAAGGTAGTAGAGATTAAGAGGATTAGCGATAGGTTGATGACTGTTAAGTTGCCCATTGGTGGGTTTACTCTGAGTGTATGTAGTGTTTATGCGCCGCAGGTGGGCTTGGATGGGGAGGAAAAAAGGCGATTTTAGGAGGATTAAGATGAGGTGGTGAGAGGAGTGCCTAGTTTTGAGAAGATTGTTATAGCAGGGGACTTTAATGGGCACATGGGGGCGTTATCAGGAGGCTTTGGCGATGTTCATTGCGGTTTTGGTTTTGGGGAGAGAAATGAAGAGAGAGCTTCCTTATTGGATTTTGCGAGGTCCTTTGGGTTGGTAGTGTTAAATTCAAGCTTCCCGAAGAAGGACAATCACCTAATCACTATCCAAAGTGCGCTAGTCAAAACCCAAATTGACCTTTTACTGCTTAGGAGAGGGGATATGGTGTTTTGTAAGGACTTTAAAGTCATTCCGAGCTAGAATATTTCGACCCAGCATAGGCTTTTGGTAGTGGACTTAGGTATTAAGAAAGATAAGAAGAGAAGAAGTGAGGAAAGTAGACCTAGAATTAAGTGGGACGGCTTAACGCCGATGAATGCGTGGGATATAGAGAAGAAGGTGGCGGGAATGGGGGTATGGGAGTTTAGAGGGGACGTGGATGGTATGTGGGATAGGGTGGCTAGATACATCAAGGAGTCTGCTAGTGAGGTGTTGGGTATTTCCAGAGGTCGGGCTAGTCATCGTCGAGGGATTTGGTGGTAGAATAAAGAAGTTAAGAAAAAAGTGGAGATGAAGAAGGGGGCATATGCTAAGTTAGTTGAGAGAAAGAATGAAGATGAGAAGAGGGCTAATAGGGAGGAGTACAAGACAGCTAGGAAATAGGCTAAGTTAGCAGTTACAGTGGCCAAGATGACAACGTTCGAGAGCTTGTATACGGGGTTGGAGGAGAAAATAGGTTGTCTAGGCTTGCTAAGGATAAGGAGAGAAAGGGTCGTGACCTCGATCAGGAGAAGTGCATTAAGGTGGAGGATGGTAGAGTGTTAGTGGAGGACGGTCATATTAAGAAAAGATGACAGTCGTACTTTGATAGGTTATTGAATGATGAAGGGGATAGAGTTATTGTGTTAGGGGAGCTGGAGCACTCAGAGGAGTGTCGTGATTTTAGTTATTGTAGACACTTTAAGGTACAAGAGGTAAGATAGGCTATTCGCAGGATGCGTAGGGGTAGGGCGACGCGGCCTGATGATATTCCTGTGGATTATTGGAAGTTTTCTGGCGAGGCTGACTTGAGATGGTTGATTGATTTGTTTAACGACATTTTCAAGTCGATGAAAATTCCCGAGGCTTAAAGATGGAGTACTATGATCCCTCTATATAAGAACAAGGGTGACATTCAGAGTTATAATAATTATAGGGGTATTAAGTTATTGAGACACACTATGAAGATTTTGTAGAGAGTGGTCGAGTTGAGGTTGAGAAGGATAGTTTCTATCTCAGAGAACCAGTTTGGATTTATACCCAGGCATTCAACGACGGAGGCAATTCACCTGGTGCGGAGACTGGTGGAACACTTTAGGGAAAGGAAGAAGGATCTGCATATGGTGTTTATCGACTTAGAGAAGACGTACGACAAAGTTCCTAGGGAGGTTCTTTGGAGATGCTTAGAGATGAGTGGGATCCTGGTGGTATATATCAGAGTAATCAAGGACATGTATGATAGATCTAAGATCTAGGTGAGGACGGCGGGAGGAGATTCTAAGCATTTCCCTATCTTGACAGGGTTGCACCAGATATCTACTCTTAGCCCATTTTTGTTTACTTTGGTGATGGATGTGTTGACGCGACGTATTCAAGGTGAGGTACCTTGGTGTATGATTTTTATAGATGAAGTAGTTTTGTTCGATGAGATGAGGGGGAGGCGTGAATGCTAAATTAGAGGTGTGGAGACAGACCCTTGAGTCTAAAGGGTTCACATTGAGTAGGACCAAGACAGAATATTTGAAATGTAAGTTTGATGACTTGAGGCAGGAAAACGAGGTGGTTGTTAGGTTAGATTCTCAGGTAGTTTGTAAGAGGTTTGATGACTTGAGGTAGGAAAACGAGGTGGTTGTTAGGTTAGATTCTCAGGTAGTTTGTAAGAGGGATAGTTTCAAGTATCTTGGGTCCATGATTTAGGGGAATGGTGAGATTGACGAGGATGTCTCCCACGGTATTGGGGCGGGATGGATGAAGTGGAAGCTTGCCTCAGGGGAGTTGTGTGATAAGAAGGTGCCACCCAAGCTTAAAGGCAAATTCTACAGGGTGGCAGTTCGTCCGGCCATGTTGTATGGAGCGAAGTGTTGGCTAGTCAAGAATTCTCACATTCAAAAATTGAGGGTGACAGAAATGCAGATGTTGTGTTGGATGTGTGGGCTTACTAGGGGTGATAGAGTTCGCAACGAGACTATTTGGGAAAAGGTTGGAGTGGCTTCGGTGGAGGACAAGATGTGGAAAATCCGATTGAGATGGTTCGATCACGTGATAAGAAGAGACACGGATGCCCCGATTCGTAGGTGTGAGAGGCTAGCATTGGATAGTTTCAGGCGGGGTAGGGGTAGACCGAAGAAATATTAGAGAGAGGTAATCAGGTGGGACATGGAGCAGTTACAGCTCACTGAGGACATGGCCCTAGATAGAAAGATCTGGAGGACGCAGATTAGGATAGAAGGCTAGTGCCAGTTTGGGTCGTTGGGGTAGGGAATTACTTGGTAGGTATATTATTCTTGTTAGGCCAACTTGTTGCAGGCTTTATTACGAATTTCTTTAATATTCCTTGTTTATTTTTTCTTGGGCGTGGTGTATTTATGTCTTTTCATCTTGTCCCATACTTTATTACGGATTAGTTTATTATTCCTTGACTTGAGCTGAGGGTCTATTGGAAACAATCTTTCTACTTCTTCGGAGGTAGTGGTATGGACTGCGTACATTTTACCCTCCCCAGGCCCCACTGTGTGGGAATACAGTGGGTTTTTTGTTGTTGTTGTTGTTGCATATAAATCAGCGAAATTGAATATAAATCAATAAGTTAAATAAGGAGATTAACAAAGATAAAAGTAGCAAAAAAGAAAATTGATATAAAACAAAGGTATAACAGACGAGGAAAATGTGAGGTAAGGGAGGATATAAGAGGAATACTGGGTTAAGTTGTTTGTAGTGAAGTTAAAGAATATATATAGTGCACTTAGGTGGTGGGAAACAATAAGAAATTGTCCAATAGTACACTTTTAAATGACATGTGTTGCTTGGCCATTCCTTGGCTATCAAGTGTTCTTGGAGCCAAGCAGCACATGTCTTAATTATGGACCACACATTAAATTGAACCAACTATTAATATTAAAATATTTAATTAATTATATTAAAATATATAACAGTTCTCCATATATTTTAAAATATTTAAAATATAAGGTTAAAACTTGTTGGATTTATATAGACAAAATGCAATAGATTTGGTGTCTTTTGTACTATAAACCAAACTTAGATCTATAAAAGTTAACTTATAGAATTACTGGTGAAATATAATATTTCTATGAACCAATAACTCTTATTATAAGTCAGAGACATTATCAATCATATTTAGATCGTAATTTTGTTGTTCACGTGGTTTTGTGCCAATAGGCCATGCGTGTGCCTGGTATTCATGAGAGCTCTAGAGACTAGGTCGAAGTCTCATAGGAACGAACTTATTCCACTTCTCATATAGGTAAAATTTATTAAGTGTACATTGCTTTAAATACACCATCCTTAAGGACTATGAATTCATTAAGAATTAATAACTCATCCCTTAATTTTAGTAGCAGTTCAAGCACTCCCAATAAGTATGTAGTGTCAATATCGACTTGTTATTATCCATATGAACCTACTTCATGAGATCTCCAATCACATAGGTTGGGTTACCATCTTTATTGACAATCATATTGGTATTAACCCCATCTCTTTTGAGGTTTAAAGAATTAATTTTCTTCCCACAAGTTTAGTTAGTGAATCGACCAAATTCAGTTTTGACTTCACATAATCAATGAAAATTGTTTCATCTCTCAGCAGCTGCTTAACAACATCATGCCTCAATTTCATATGTCTACTCTTACAACTGTAAGATTTATTCTTCGCAATAGCAATTACAATCACAGTGTCTATACATGGAAGCCACCAGATCATTTTTTTTAAAAGGATATTAGATAACATATCATCCTTTTTAAAAAGGCTATGAGGCTACAGATCATCCCTTTTAAATGAATATTTGATAAGAAATTTCTTAGCCATTCAACCTCAGTACCAGCTAACTCTAGAGCTACAAACTCTGATTTCATAGTTAATCTAGCAATGATCGTCTGTTTAGCTGATCTCCACAATACTGCACCACCACCTAACGTGAACATATAAATACTAGTGAATTTTGTCTTATCTGAATCAGAGATCCAGTTTGCATCATAATATCCTTCTAAAGTGTAAGGAAATCCACTATATAGAATACCATAATTCATGGTTTCTTTTAAATATTTCATTAGTCTCATTAATGTAGACCAATGCTCTTTATTGGGGTTATGACTATATCAACTCAGTCTATACACAAGATATGCTATATCAAGCCTAGTAAAATTTATCAAATGTATTAGACTTTCAATAATCTATGCATATTTTGACTGGACAATTGTGTCATCATTATTCTTTTTCAATTTAGAGTTAGCATCATAAGGAATGGCTACAAGAGTTACATCTCAGCATTCAAAGTTTTTAAGAATCCTTTCAACATAACATTCATGTGACAACATCATACCATCATTAGTCCTTATAAATTTAACTCCCAATATCATATTTACTTCACCTAGATTTTTCATATCAAAGTTAGTAGACAAAAATAATTGGTACTTTGCACAATATCTAAATTTGTATCAAATATAAGCATGTCATCAACATATAACCAAATTACCACATAATCATCATCTACCACTTTATAGACACATTTATCCACTTCAATAGAAGAAAAGCCATCTTTTATTAAGACTTGATCAAATTTCTCATGCTATTATTTAAGAGCTTGTTTAAGGCCATAAAGAGATTTAATTAATTTACAAACTTTATTTTAGTATCCCGAAACTACACATCCTTCAGGTTGAACCATAGAAATTTCTTCTTTTAAATCACTATTTTAAAAAGTTGTTTTTACATCTATTTGATGGATAAAAAGCTTATGAATTGACACTAAGACAATTAATATTCAAATAGAAGAAATTCTTGTCACTGGTGCAAATGTATCAAAATAATCAATATTTTATTTTTGAGAAAATTCTTTAACTACTAAACGAGCATTATTTTTATCTATAGATCCATCAGGATTAAATTTCTTTTTGAAAATCCATTTACAACTAATAGGTTTTGCACCAAGAGATAAATCAGTTAAAACCCATATATTATTTTTCATAATAGAATCAATTTCAACTTTTATTGCCTCTTTCCAAAATTTAGCATCAGAAGAATATATAGCTTCAAAATAATTTAATGGTTCATTATCAACAATAAAAATTTGAAAGTCATTTTCATAAGAAAAATATCGTTTTCTAGGCCTTTTACTCCTTCTCAGATTCTCAATATTAGAGGTAGATTCATTTTATTTTTCAACAGGTGCATGAAATATTTTATCACAAAGTGAAAATATATTTTCAAAGAATTTAGCATTATTTGTCTCAATAATAGTATTGCTACCAAGCACATCACTTTCCAAAATAAAAATCTTTATGGAACACTATGTTCAGCATATCCAATAAATATGCAATCAGCAGTTTTAGAACTTATTTTTCTCTTTTTAGGTTCAGGAAAAAGAACATTAGCAAGGCACCCTTATACTTTTAAATATTTCAAATCAGGTTTATAATCTTTCCACAATTCATAAGGGGGTCTACCAGTTTGTTTATGAGGAATTCTATTTTGCAAGTGACATGCAGATAAATAACTTTTCCTACAAATTATCAGGTGCATTAGAGCTAATTAATATAGAGTTTATTATTTCTTTCAATATTCTATTTTTCCTTTTAGTTACACCATTAGACTCAAGAGAATGATGCGGAGTTACTTCATGAGTAATTCGTTCTTTTTTCAGAAAAGCATTTAAAAATACATATTCTACACCTCTATCAGATCTAATCCTCTTGATTTTTCTACTAAGCTGATTTTTAACATCAGTTTTAGAAGAAATAAAAGCAAATGTGTCATCTTTATTTCTAAGTAAATATAACTTAGTGAATCTAGAAAAATTATCAATAAAAGTCATATAATATCTTTTTTCACATCTAGTCATGGTTTTTTTTAAATCACCCAAGTCAGTGTGAATTAAAGATAATAATTCAGTTTCCCTATTAACTGAAAAACCTAAATTTTTAGTAATTTTAGCTTTAGTACATATTTAACATTTATCAAAATTATTTGAGTTTAAACCAAATATTAAACCAAGTGATTCCATATTCTTTATATAACAAAAATTAACATGTCCTAATCTAGCATGTCATAAAGAAAGACTCAGTCAATGTAATGAGCCTTTAGGTCATTTCTCGTAATTCTGTTATTTTTATCGTTACAGATTTTCCATAGCTTTCCAAGTCATTTATGACTTGCTAAAATTGATAGTTCGATCACCGGACAGTTCGTTTGTTTTTAGAGCCAATTTCCCATTTAGAAGTCTTCGCCGATTTCAAATGGCCATCTAGAAAATACTTTAGTAAAATGGTTTCGGATGTAAATTTTGATAGATTCAGCAGCTTCATAATATCAATTTTAAGGTAGGTAGACCTTTGGTTCGGGTCCACTACACCCGAGCTCATTTTGATCCATTGGTCGGAACGTTAAAAATCAAAAGATATGGGTGTAGGACCCACAAGTGACATAAATTACTTTGGATGAAAAATTCAGCTTTACCAATGCATCTGGAATGTTGAGATTAGTGGGTTTACATAGTAAGTTTGTGAAAATGGAGTTCGAATGAGTCCATAAGATCAAAAACAAGTTTTGACCTTGCGAACCCTTTTCAAGTGTGTATAAAAAGGCCTTTAGTCAAATTTTGGGCATTTTACACTTCCATTTGAACCCTATAAGCCCTAAAAAGACTTGGTAGCTTCAGATTGATTCTTGGAGGTGAGTCAAAAACTTGATTAACATATATATATATATATATATATTTGTGATTAACAACGAATTTAAGGTAAGAATCCTTCATTTTCAACCTTTTAATTTCTTAATTATTTGACCGAAAGCCCAAATTGTTTGAGGGCTTAATTCTAGCCCACATATGCTTAGTTTTCACCTAATTCTTGAGGGTTATGATTTTCTAGTAGTGTATGAACATTGGGTTGATCTCGAAAATGTGCTTTCCATAGGTAATATCGAGAGCGAAATGTGAGCCTGGAATCCTCACCTGTTTGAGAATTTAGGTACTTCCTCATCTTTAAATTTTGGGGATGAAAGTTCCTTAGTAGTGGATGTTGTAATGACCCTTTGGGTCATTTTTTGTATTTTTATTTATTTTCACCGTTAGAGATTTTGTATAGCTTCCCCAAGTAATTTATGACTTGCTGGAGCTGATAGTTCGGTTATCGAGCAGTTCGTTTGATTTTTAGAGCTAATTTCTCATTTAGAAGTCTTCGTCAAATCCAAATGGCCGTCGAGCGAAAACTTCAGTAAAATAATTTTGGATGCAAATTTGACTATGCCAACAGCTCTAGAATATCAATTTTAGGCTAGGTAAACCTTTGGTTCAGGTTCGACTGCACTCGACCTTATTTCAATTCATTGGTCGGAAAGTCAAAAATCGGAAGATATAGGTGTGGGACCCACAAGTATCCTAAATAACCTCTGATGGAAATTTTAACTTCACCAATTAATTCAAAATATCAAAATTAGTGGGGTTACATACTTCGTTTGCAAAAAATGGAGTACGAATGATCCCGGAAGGTCAAAAATAAGTTTTGACCTTGCAAATCCCATTTAAGTACATATAAAAAGTCCCTTTGTTCAAATTTTGGGCATTTACCACTTTCCTTTGAACCCTATCATCCCTAGGAAGACTTTTTAGCTTCAAATTATTTCTTGGGGGTGAGTTAGAAGCTTGATTAACATACATATATATTTGTGATTAACAACGAATTTACGGTATGAATCCTTTATTTTAAAGCTTTAATTTCTTGATTATTTGACCAAAATTCCAAATTGCTAGAGGGATTTATTTTATATAACATATTCTTGGTTTTCATCTAATTCTTAAGGGTTATTTCCTAGTGGCGTATGAACGTTGGGTTGATCTCGAAAATACATTTTTCTAGGTGGAACCCACTTAGGATTTTTGGGGTCATTTTTGGAATCGCAGCACAATGGTGAAATATGGATATTAATATTCTCATAATGATGTATAGATTGTGTTTTTGATAGCTTGGCACCTTAAAGAAGCTTCTTAGAAAGAAAAACCAAAGGGTTATTGGTTTGTGGGTTTTCTTTGGATTTGAGGTAGATTAGGCTTACTTCTTGTTAGATTGAGCTATGTTATAGTCTAATTGTGATATTTTGTTGGATTGGTAGGGTTTACAGGTGTTGGATTTATTAAATGGTAATGCTTGGGACCAATTGAATTATTTAGGCCATTTGAACTTATATTTTGAAATACTTGACTTGTAGGCTAGAATCTTGGTTATTTGGACTTCATGTCTCATGGATGTCATAAGAATGCTATAGTTGCTTTAGTTAGATGAGAATTACCTTGTCACTCATATTAGGGGTAAGTTGGCCCTAGTTACGTACACTTGTGGGAATGCTTTAGTTTTCATGAAGGAGTTAGGAGTAATGCTTGAGATAGACTTTTCGCTTAAGACTATTGTGGCTCGTTATTCATCTAAGACTTGACTTAGACACCTTAGCTTAGTCCTGGTTAGAAGATGTACTTAGTATATACTTTGGTGGATTAGTTGTGGGTTCTTGATTCATCTTAAGTTTGGATCAATATAGTATCCTTGGAGGCCTCAAATGTTTGTTAAATTCTTAAAGTATGCACTTAGGTACATGATGGCTAGCTTCAGTAAATGAATTTATAATGCCTCGAGAGTACACCCTGGATGCCACATGATGCTTATAGTCATAAGTAACCACAAGCTAACCCATGAGTTGGTACCTGCTATGAGAACTGAATAAACTGATAATAAATGATACACATATGCAGAAACAAAGCTAGATACGCCATAAGGTTTAAACATTCAAAGTATCTCTAAAATAATAAGTTGGAAAAAAATACTGTAAAGACTGTCAATAACATCTGATAACTGACTAACTATCTGAAAGCGTTTGAAAGCCTCTAATTGATTGATTGTAGAGTTGATGGGACAAGTCCCCAACTAACTCTGGCTGACTACTGAACTGAACACTAAAATAAACATAAACAGTCCTCAAAATATGATGAATCACTACTGCTGGTGCGCTGGGATGTCTAGGTACGGTCGAGAACCTGAGCGTTCGAACCTATGATATGAGACATCATAGCACAAGAAACGAGTATACGGTCAGTACTTTGAATATACTAGTATGCTAAATAAGGTTAGGGTAATATACATGGCCCATATTCATAAATAATAACTGACTGAATAAATAACATGAGATAACTGATGTATAATATACAGAATAGCTGTAAAATATGAGAATGTATGACCAAGCATATGACATGATACTAAGATAAGTCTGTAAACAAAATACTGAAATACTAATACTGAATAACTAATAGTTGTATGCCATGGTCAAGCAAGCCTGTAAACTGAACTCTAAAACAAATAATAGACTGAGACTGTGGAATCTATCACCTAACCGACATGCCCCAATAAGGGCTAATTGGGTTCTAACCCATGACCCTATTTGGAAGAGTGTTAGTATTATTCCATGGGTACTAACACTAGAGTGTTAGTATTATTCCATGGGTACTAACACTAGCTGCGTGGATCCACTAAAATAAAGTCCTGAAGGACTAAAGAGTCACCCTCTACTGGCAGGTGCTCTAGTGAGATATATGTTAACCCTCAACTGGCAGGCTAGCATCTCTAACCTACGCTGGATATGTAGTTTTGGAATGAAGGTAATGCTAATAAAGGTCACACCTTTAACTAGCAGGTGAGTCCCCCTCCGTGGGTTCGCTCGGTGCTAAATCTTACTCCCAACTGAACTGACTCAGAAAATTGAACTCATCGAAACTTGACTAATAAGATAACTGACTGAACTAATAATACTCATATATGCCTGAAAACCATTCTAAAAGTACTAAGACTAAGTAAACACCTAAATTTTGGGTATTCACAACCCCCAAGACTCGATAACATTAACAGTAAAAGCATAATAAGTAGTTATTGCTCAAAATTCATCTCATAGGTATTTCATCAAACACTTGAAATTCATGAACTTAGGCATGGAAATGATTAAAACATGTGGGAATAATATAACCATAACACTAAAACCATACATTTGGGGATTTAACATGGAATTTCATACTTTAAACTTGTAAAGGTTACTTTCCAACTAAAAACACTTATAAACATTATGCATAATCTAAATTCCCAAAAGCTTTATGAAATTAACTCATTATAAATATGTGAATTCATCATTTAGAACACAAAGATAGGTACTTGGAATCCATGGGTGAAAAGGGCCCATGGATAAACGTTTAACATACCTTAAGGCTTTAATCTTGCAAGAGAATTGACGTTCTTGATCATTCTTGGGTGATGAAGCTTGAATTCTTAAGTTTTCTTGAAGAAATAATAGTTGATCTTTATGAATTTGGTTGATGGCTAGGGTTTATTTTAAAGTGGGATTGTGAAAATAGGGCATATAATGCCTTAACTGATGATAAATCTCATATTTTTATGGATTGGGGCCATGAAAAAAGACCCGACTGCCCCTGAGAAATTTAAATTCATAACTGAAATGCCGATTGAGTCCTCACCGCAATGCGCCAAGGCCTCCATCGCTATTCCATCACGACGCGCCATAATAGTGGTGACTTGCGGTTTTGGAAATCCAAACATGGTCTAAACCTCGTCTGAAAAATCCAAAACTTACTCGAGACATGCTACTTACACTCCTGAACATGAATCAACTCAAAAACATACATCTTGGGGTTGGGAAGGTCACTTTAAAAATCATCGAAGTTAAGAGGCCAAAAGTAAAACTAAGTCTCCAACATTAGCTAAATTTTTAGGTTCTAAGCCCCTTGTACATGCACTATAGGCTGGATTGAGCTAAGACAAATACAAGGTATTACAAAATCATGGTGGCTACATTAGAAGTAAGAAAATTATTTTCCACGTCTTTTATGTGGGTGATTTCAGTTTTCAAAGATATTTTTTTTGAGTTTATTGTCATGTGTTTCGACTCTACTTGGTTCGATGTCAAACTTACTACTTAGTGTTTTACTATATACTTTAATAACTGGAGGATAAACTCCTATTTTATGTTACTGGTACTATCAGGTCTTGTATAATCCGTGACATTAGTTTCTGGGTTGTATTACTTTCATTACACATCACAAAATGATAAGTATGTGGGGTAGAAGTCACAGTGATAAGCTTTTCATTTTGGGGTAGAATTTACAAAATATGTGGGCTTTCTTACTGGTAGTTTTTACCTTTAGGTCCAATAGATATTTTGAGCATGTAATTACAAGAGAGGTCCTATTTAATATTTTGCGCCAATCTAATTGTGAAAGAATTCATGGCATTTGAACTACATAGTTCAATGTTTTCTTTTATTTCCTAATTAATGCCTGTCATTTAAACAATCTCTTGATTGACTAATTACAGGGATTTGAGAATATACACATATGGTCCATATTGATAATATCTATTATACCATATACATATGGATACTATCTAATTATACCATACTTAACCAAAACAAGTGTTATGTGACTTCTGACCCATAATCTGATAATTAAGCTTAAGGGTGTGAAGATATGCTCTTTCTTACTTCACTTTTACTTTAGTGAGGGCGGTGTTTGTAATTTACTTTAGTCCTAACGAGGCTTGTCTTTTGATTTATTGGTATTTATTTATATATATATATTGATGTTATGATGATGCCCGGCAAGGCTGGACGATGTATTGATATTATGATGATGCCTGTTTTGAGTTCAGAGGATATGTTGGTGATATTGATACCCGATTTGAGTTCAAAGAATATGTTGGTGCTATTGATACCTGGTTCGAGTTCAGAGAATATGTTGGTGATGTTTATACTCGTTTCGAGTCTAAAGAATATGTTGATGATATTGATACCCGGTTTCAGTTCAGAGGATTTGTTGATGTTGATATGTATGGTATATATGTGTGTGTGTACATGCTTTTATACATATATATTTGCGTGAGAAATAAGGATTTGATGTTGACCTTAGAGTGTCGGTTATGGATCACTAGTGTTAAATACTTATAAAGTAGAGTAGTCAATGTTTAATGATAACTAATGAGTTGTAATGGCTATTAATTTAATGATGAATCAAGACTAGTTGGTAAGTAGGATCTAGTTGTAAAATAACGATCCACCTAGTGATTAATGTTAGAATTAAATAATGATTAATGGAGGAATATTGGCCATTAGAATAAGCTATATAGTGACTAGTTGACTATTAAATGATTATATGACTTGATGACTAGAGGTTAATGGACTAGGTAATTGCTTTTGTATAATAGTATACATTAGTTAGTAAAAATGGATAAACTCATGGGTAATGATGATAATATGGAATGAGGATATATGATCAAGGTTGTTTCCTAATGAAAGATAAGAAAATATCGAATGTGATAATGTGGGATATGGTCAAATAATGTGGAATTTTGGATACGTCGTTGGTTATATATATATATATGTATTGTTATTATTTCCTTGGGTGTACTCTCTGGTGGTATGGGACGTCATGATGGATTCCTTTACTTTATGTACTAGTTGGTGTATGGGCACTAACTTCGTACTTGTGTTGCTTGTGAATGTGTTCGTGTTGTTTTATGATTTTGAATTATTTATTTCTAACGGATGATGGTATTGATATGTGATGATGCGTTATGGTATATTATTATTTTGGTTGATTAGTTATATTATATACAGTGATTATGGAGACGATTCAGTTTTGATTTTGTACCTTGACTTAGATATGTTGGTCTTGCATTATATCATCTCTATATCATGACTTATCTCAGTCAACCGATGATGCCTACTGAGTACCCGTTGTTTTGATACTCATACTACACTTTTGTATCTTTTTTGTGCAGATCCGAATACTAGCTACCGCCGTTGAGTTGAGTTTGTGCAGTGTTGACATTTCAGAGATAAGGTGAGCTCTTGGAGTTTAGAGTCACCCATTTCCTTCTATCTCTGATTCAGTCTTTTGTATTTAAGATAAATGTATTAACTATTTAAGATTCTTGGGTTGTACTTCTTTTACTATCGTATTTAGGTTCTCTTATACTAATATTACTAGGTCATGAGATTGGTATCCGTAGTTGATTTTCTTTTTATATTAGAACACTATTTATATATATCTTGCGTTCGTTGAATTTGGCCTAGTTGAGCAATTCTTACCTAATTAACCCATTGTGTTAGCTTCGAGTTTTGGTATTGGCTTATGTAATGGTGGGAATTGGTTAGCACCATCATGACTTGTGAATTGGGTTGTGACAGTTAAATAAGTAGTAGATACATTTTTAGAAATATCATTATGAGTATCAAGCATAAATAGCCCATTAATACAAAGTCCATTTCCCATAAAATATTATTTTTAGTTAATATGACCTCATTGTTTTCAAATATAGCCTTTATTCCAACTTTTCCTAATAATTTCAAAACACTCAAATTAATTCTGCTATTAGAAACATGCAACACAGTACCTAGCACGACTAAAGTACTACTACTACTACTACTTCTGTTGTTGCTGCTGCTTCTACTTCTGCTGCTGCAGTAGTAGTAGTAGTAGTAGAACTTGAGTCGTGCTAGGTACTGCCCTAAGAAACTATTTTCGCAATGTAAAATATTTTTTTGAAATTAAGCAAACAGTTCCCTGATTAATTAGAGGATATTCAAATTTAGATAAATATTCCCTAATTAATCAGAGAATACAGGAATCAACAAAATTGAATATAAACCAACAAGTTAAATAAGGGGATTAACAAAGAAAACAAGTAGAAACAAACTTAAGAGAAAATACATAAAGTACCCCCTGATCTTGTCCGACTTTTTCAAAAAGACACCTAAACTATACTTTTGACCTATTACCCCACTAATCTTACTAAAATCGTTGTAAATACACCATTTTGACCAAAATTTCAGCATTCCTCATTTTTTAAAAAAGCACGTGTTTGGCACTTTCTCCTTCTTCTTCCAGTTCACTGGTCTTTCCTTCTTCTCTTTAATTACTTCTTCCATTGTTTTTGATCTTAAATTGAATTATTTGCTAAAGTACGCCTCAATTGTTCTCCCTATTAAATTGAATTCCAAAAAAGAAAGATTTCATTCAATTGAGTAATGCAGAGAACAAGTTTTTGGAGATGGAAAGGATGTAATTCCACTGATAACAAATTGGTATATTGATTACTATTTCAATAGTGGATTTGAAAATAATTTTACTGATCCTTTTGCCTACATTAGCATGTTTTCCAACAAAAATTTATTTTTTCATATTGGGTTTATCGTCGAAAAATACCTTCTCGACGAAAAAAATGGTGGCTACCATATCATATATTTTTTTACCCTTTTTTAAATCTCTTTATCATTCTTCAATTCAAGATGAACATAAGAATAGTGTTGCAGACCGTTGGTGGATCTCAAATTGTGGAAATCTCTCAGGAAAAGCATAAACCTCACAATAGGGATAGACAACACGACCCCAAGCACAATTGTGCTCTCCTTCCGATTTCTGTGTGTGTAGTGTCGGTGTGTGTTTTTCACTGGGTTGTTGTGTGTGCATGAATACAGTATTGTGTGAAGTTGTGAGAGTATGTGAATGGAGTATTGGAAAGATGAGGAAGACATCAATGGAGAAGAAGGCATCTTTAAATTTTGAATAAATAATTTACATGTGGCAGCTTTTTATTGGCAATTTAAGTCAAATTTTAACCATTCACTTGCCTGGTGTGCATGTCTACACATATAGGCAAAAGTTAAGTCAAAATGATGTATTTACAATGGATTAAGTAAGAATCATGAGGTAATAGTTCGAAAATATAGTTTAAATATCTTTTTTAAAAAATCGGATAAGATTAGAGAATACTTTATGTATTTTTTCAAAAATTAATATAAAATGTGAGGTAAGGGAGGATACAAGAGGAACGTTGGGTTATTTTGTTTGCAGTGGAGTGAAGGAATATATATGGGTAAAATTCACAAGTAGCATACTTAAGAGCCTAATTACTAGTTTTATAGCAACACTTTCATAATTACATTTTATAGCAACTTTTATTTTGTATTTTAAAAAAATATTGCTGTAAAAATACATTACAAAAAAATTACTGCACTTCAAACTGAAATTAGTTGAGCTATATATGGTATAATTACCAATCAAGTAAATATGTTGATTCCTTTTCCATTTAAAACACTTAAAAAACGTGACATCCGTTATAATCAAATAATTCAAATTTCAGTTTTTCACCATTAACAGCTGCATATTTTTTTTTTGCAATTTCTTCTAAACCAACCCTGTATTGCTTAATCAAATTGAACTGATTCTTATGCGAAATTAACAGCAATTGCAAAATGAATCAGTTATTCGATTGAATCAAATTCAATTGTTCATTCGTCTGTTATATTTGTTTGAATTCAACTGTCAGTTAAAATTCAACCATTACTGTTGTTCAAGGTACATAACCATTATTGCTATTTAGTTCACTTTTTTTTACCATTACTGATGTGCTTATCAAGTTTTGGTTGTCGTCGTTAATTTGTATGTGAAAAAAATTATAAAACAAATTATAGTTGTAATCAAGACAGCAGTAAAATTGAAATTCAAGTATCTGTTGCAAATTTCATCTTTAAAGTTATTTCAATGGGAAAAAAACAGTATTCGACTCTATTTTTGATGATTGTTTGTTGTTATATTGATTGTTTTAACAATAGAATAATTGTAAACTACTTTTGAATTGAAATATATTCAATTTTTTTTTTGAAATACTAGATAATTTATCGAACAAATGTTTCTGTTGAAGTTGACGTTATTCTATGAACCCAGATAAAAGTATAAAATATCTTCGTCCATATGTATTTTTGATGTGTTTAATGATAACACTGCATATGTATTTTTGATATTGTTAATGGTAATGGTGCATATGTATTTTTTATTTTGTTGTAGGAATTTTGATATATAAATGTATATTTGCAAAAATATTTTAGTTTAAGGAATCTTGTGTGTATGTATTTTTTTAATTGAGATGTTAGTTGTGTATCTTTATTTGCATGTAATTCTGAAAAGGGCGTGTTATAAGAAAGGATTTGACAAATTGATATGTAACATATCAAATTACAAATTAGTTATGCTCCAGATGTATTTTTTTGATATGCTTAGTTTTAACACTGCATATGTATTTTATTTGCGATATATGTAAACACTCCATATGTATTTTCATTTTGCTTGTCGGAATTTGAGAGTATAAGTGTATATGTGATAATATGTTTGGTGCCTGTTTTACTTCCGTTTGATCAAATAGTTTGTGTATTTTGTATTTTAGAAATGGGAAGCATACCAGTCCTTGTGAAGCACTCTGGTCGATGGACGTACGAAAAGAACTTCGAAGAACATGTCACTGATGCTATACTGTTGAGCACATCAGCCACATTCGTTGAGTTGCATGATGTTTTGGCATCTCACTTAAGTGTGGATTTAACCATCAAACGTATTCTAATGGAATATCAAATCACTCCTAATGCAGGGCAGATAGAAATACATAACGATATAGGTTTAAAAGTGTTTATATTGCAGAAAAATTTGATACAAGACATGAATTGTCTTCCTTTATATGTAAGCATTTTGGATAAAGTTGTAGGGAGCAACTTGGCAAGTTCATATATATATGTTGCTGAAAGAGGAATCAACTGTAACAACTTGAAAACAGTGATAAATACAACAAATGAAGGAGCTTTGGCGGTTTGTGAAAATACAGAAGCTATAGATGTTTTTAAGATGGATCCTGTTGAGGTGATTATCTCAGACCCACATCATAAGCATGTTGAGGAAGACCAGGTTTACTTGAGAAAAAGAATTTTAAAGTCAGTCATAAAGGACTATTTAATTAGGGAGAAGTTTTAAACGCACAGTATAAGGTCAAGTAAGAAAACATACGTGCATTCTATATCTCTCAGATCTTGTTTAATATTAGTTTGGATAAATTAATTATGTTGCGTGCAGGTATACATTGTTTTATAAATCAAGAAAATGTGAGTTTTTAATGCGTGCATCAGGAATAGGAAAAACAGGAATGTTTAGAATAAGAGAATTCAGACTTCAACATACATGCCCGGTGAAGGACAATATCTATCCAAAGGTGCATGCAACTAGTATGTTGATAGCTGGTATGGTTAAACAGAAATTCAAAAACCAAAAAAGAAAATACAGTGCAACGGAAATAAAAAATAACATGAAGGAAGATTTTGGTTTGGATTTGACATACACTTTATGTTGGAGGGAAAAGAAAAGAGCGTTAGAAGAATTGAGGGGTAAGCCATCAGCATCTTAGGAGAAACTACCATCATACTTATATTTTCTAAATACTACCTATCCGGATTCATATATAAGAATGAAGAAGACAGATGATAATGCGTTCTTGTATGTATTTATCGCTCTACATGCATTCATTAAAGGATTCGATCATTGAAGACCAGTCGTAGTTGTTGATGCTAGTCATCTAAGAGGAATGTATACTGGGGCATTTATAA
Organism: Capsicum annuum; assembly: GCF_002878395.1. Lineage (NCBI taxonomy): Eukaryota > Viridiplantae > Streptophyta > Magnoliopsida > Solanales > Solanaceae > Capsicum > Capsicum annuum. Next base: position 213,723,736 of record NC_061111.1, on the reverse strand, counting down.
CAGCATGTACAACGGATGGAGCAGGTTAGTATCATTTAATTATTATAACTGGTTGTGTTTTTTTTTGGCTTTCTGTTGCAGAGTTGAAAAATACATATATCCAATTCATATATACATATGTGTATATAATTAGATATATGTTCAAAGTTTTCTGAATGAAACATGTAAAATTGATTATGTTTGATAGTGAGGTTGATGTAAATTTTATTATATGTAATTGATACAATTTCTGATAGATAAAATATACATTTTAATTGAACTATATTGTAATAAATATATATGCAGTTCCTAACTGTATTTAAATCGGCCTGTGTAGATTTTTTTATATGCGCAGGTTCTATATTTTCTTTGGCGTATGTTGTGCTTAATTCTGAATATTATGAATTATGTATACAGGTCATATGTTTACTTTGGCATATGGTGTGCTTGATTTTGAAAATGATGCATCTTGGACGTGGTTCTTCAAGAATCTAAAGGAAGCGTACGGGGTTAGACAAAACATGTGTGTTGTGTCTGATAGGAATCCAAGCATCATAAAGGCTGTTGGTGATGTGTATGAAGATGTTTCACATTATGCATGTATGTGGCATCTATGGGGTAATGTGAAAAAACTTTACAGAAAGTCACACGATGCATTGTCGGAGATATTTTATACAATGCCAAATCATATTCAAAGTCAGAATTTCACATGTTAATGAAAAAAGTTGAGGCAGCTGATATAAGGGTGAAGATATATTTGGAATTGGACGGTTACGAAAAGTGGGCTAGGTTGTATGCAACAGCTCACAGAGGATAGACTTTGACTTCAAACATTGCAGAGTCAATAAATGGAGTGCTTGTATCAGCTAGAGAACTGTCAATTTATGAATTTCTTGAGGAAGTTCGATTACTGTTTGCAAAATGGAATTGTGCAAATAGGCAGGAGGCTTCATATACCTTCACAACACTCATTGGAAAGTTTAATGGCATACTCAGTGAGAACGAGGCTTTGTGTACCCGTATGACGGTATGACCTTTTTGATTTGTGAAAATTTTAATTATGAAAACATAAATATGAAAGGATAAAATGCATAAAGTATCAATGTGAAAATACTTTCCATGCAGTTATAAATAAATGAAAAGATATAAAACATAAAATATATGAAAATTTAAAATACATAATATGTATTTTGCATATATATATATTGTTGTATTGAAAATTACTAACAACTGCATATGTATTTGGCTGCTCTATAAAAATGTACTCTGCATATGCATTTTTATTACATAAATATTTTTTTATTTTTATGTTAGGTTGTACCAGCCATAGAATATGTATATAAGGTACACAACAAATAAAAGCACTTCATTGTTTGCATCAAAGAAAAGAAATGCTCATGTAATGCTTTTCAAATAGATGAGAAGGGGTCATATTGTTCTGATTTGTTTAAACCAAAAACAGTTTTGAAGACATATGATGTTCCAATCTACCCGTTGCCACACAGCGATGACTGGATAATTTCAGAGACCACACTTGCTAAAATAGTACTGCCTCCAAAATACAAAAGACCTCCAGGAAGACCGGCAAAGAAGGATCGTGAAAAATCAGGCCGGGATATGTTTGGAAAGAAGAATATCAACTCATATGGTGGTTGTGGGGCTAAGGGTCACAATAGGCGCTCTTGTAGGAAATATCGCAAATGATACATTTCTTTTTCTGTATTGTTTCTTAAATTTTTTTTTCCTTTTTTATAATAATGAACTAATTCAGTTTAGTTAATGCATTTATGAGTCATTTGACAATTAAAGACATTAGTATCTGAATAATGGAGCTATATATGTTTCAAAATTAGTACATTACATATGTATTTTTAAGCAGCAGTTCATATGTATTTTTGACATAGTAAATATATGTTAGGTTAAAGGTGGTAACTTTGATTAACAAAACAAGTATATGATTCGTAATTGTTCAAAGTTTTAAATATATGTGACATATAAATATATGTTTGAATTGCATAATGTTATTACTGCATATGAATTTATACTGTAAAAATACATTTGATGTATAATACAAATGTATTTTTTTTAAAAAATATAACCACTGCATATGTATTTTGTAACTATAGACAAACCTATAACTTCATAAAAAAAGTCAAATTTATCTTTAAGTCAAATTCTCAAGTATAATTATTTTAAATTAACACATATCAAAAATTAAATATTAGGTTTGATCAATATGTATTTTCCAACATCTTTATATTAACACGAAATATGTATTTTTTGGGGAAATATTTATAACGTATAATCCATATGTATTTTATAGCAAAATATCAACACTGCATATATATTTTTTAAATAACTGCATTAAAATGTCAAATTACACTTTAATTTAAATCCTAAGTTATAATTATAGTTAAAGAAAATATAGTAAAAATGCATATTAGGCATGTTGCAGTTGTATTTTTTAAGTGTTTGTTTCTAATATTTCATATGTATTTTTTTCCTGAATAACAATTGATTTATACTACATATGTATTTTTAAGGATAATATGGAAACTACATATGTATTTTTTAACTAAATCTCACAGTAAAATGTTGAACTCCTTAAATCTAACACTACATGTTGTATTTAACAATATAGGAATGCGGTGAAAAACTTTAAAGAACAACAACAACATACTAAAATACATATTAGGAATGGTCCATATGTATTTTTGCAATATTTGATTTTAACACTGTATATGTATTTTTATACGATATATGTATTTGTCAATGTAATATAAAAACTACGGAAGTATTTTTTAACAAAATCTCATCGTAAAAGATAGAACTCCATGAAATATGAACAAATTCAAAACATATAATTAGTCTGTACAATCAAAATCTACATCCATAAACTAGTTTCTAAAGTACAAAAAGTCAAAAATCAATAAACCATCATACATCAACAACTTTAGTGACACTAGTTATTCTACTTTGCCTTGCAGGCCTCATGGGTGCTTCGACATCACTAATGACATTTGCTTCTTATTTTCGGATTTCATAATCCCACAAAAGTGCAGCATATCTTGTACGGAGTGCGTTGGGGTCTAAGTCAGACACAATAACTTTGTGACCATAAGAAAGACACTTTGCATACATAACCATAAACACATCATAGTCCTTACAAAAAAAATAAATTTGATTAAATGGTGAAATATATTTTGTACAAAGATACAGTTTTGGTATATGTAATTTCAAAACTTACAAGCTTCCACTGGGTTGTTGAGGCAAATCATCTTGAAATAAAAAATCAAATATATCTGAGGATTCTTTGTCTTTGTATCTTGGATAGCTTTGATGATCAATCCCTTTCTTAACATAGAAATCACATGTTTGGAGATACAATGGAATAATCTTTGCTATTTTCTCTATCTCAGCAAGAACAGCCGCATAATGACCACTGGATTCATATGAATCATACAAGAATATACACCTCTCTGAAAATGATAAAACCGCGAGAATCCAGTGATGTTTTTTCTTTATATTGACCAGAATAAAAATGTCTTTGACTGTATGTCATGGCAATGCGGCATTCATACGGAACCCATTGATGTATTCCATAAGATGGTGCTCCTAACCTCCATCTTTAAGATTTTGAGCATCCATAGAATATTCATCATTCAACGATCTAATTATGTTCATAAAGTTGCAGTCAATTGTACTGTATTTGTATGATTTGTTTGGCTCATTTTTGTACGACCTGTGCGGCTCATACTTTGACTTCTTCCTCAAGTAGTAAAAGCAGACATCAATATGCTGCATTAGTGAATACGACAAACTTTAGAGCATTCAAAAAAATTGTATTCTAAATATTACAGTCTATGCAAGTAAAAAATACATATGCAATTTTTTATATTAATGTAGATGACTTGTGTATCAAAAATTGCATTCTTAAAGTTCAGTTACATGCAGACAATGTTATCTGCATAGTATATGCAACAATATTTGATGTAGTATACTATATCATACTTTGAATTCTTAAAAATACATACACGTTAAATCAAATGTATTTCAATGTAACCTAATATGTATTTTTAAGTATTGTTACAGACGAAATGAAAAAATTTTCATTTCAAAATAATATACTAACCGAGTCTATCCATGTCTGATCTGCAAATCCCATCGTATAGAACTAGTTTTTGTCTTTCACAGTCTCAACACCAAAATGCATCTTTGAAATTTTTGATTTTCCCCTTTTGTAATGATTCACTTTTTCTTTCCTGTGTATTTTAAGGATTTGGTAAACCATGAAAACATGTATTGATAGAAAAAAATAATTTTTTATAATAACATATTTTATTTATATATTTAATATACATACATCTTTACATAATTTTAAACATTTATATTATTTTATATATAATACATACACTTCTACATTATTTTTTATACCTCCTCCCTCTTTAAAAAATTTAGTCTAGCCAGGTACCACACTTGTGGATTTTGAAGGATGCCTAACCCCTTTCCTTCGGAATAACTTAAACCCTTACCTAGAATCTCAATTGGTTTTTCGCAGACTAAAAATATTAATCACATGTTAATACTTCAATAGGTTTCCTTATTTTCCTTAAAAATTAAGTGGCAACTCTGTGCAAATTTTCATTCTTTTAGAGTCCATAACGTCATGCTCGTTTTGACCTTTGTAAAAATAGGGTATGACACCCGTTGCCACACAAAGATGAATGGCTAATTTAAGAGAGCGTACTTGGTGAAGTAGTATTGCCTTCAAAATACAAAAGAGCTCCAGGAAGACTTGCGAAGAAGGATCGTGGAAAATCAGGCCGAGATATGTTTGGAAAGAAGAACATCAACTCATGTGGTGGTTGCGGTGCAAAGGATCACAATAGGCGTTCCTGTAGGAAATATCGGAAATGAAACATTTCTCTTTCCATAGTATTGTTTAAAATTTTATTTTTATTTTTTATTTAGTTGAACCATTTTTTTTAATCATCATTTGACAAGTGAACATAGTTACATCTGATTTCTGCATATGTATATGTTGAAACATCTGAACATTGCATATGTATTTTGAATGTGCAGTTCATATGTATTTTTAGCATTGAATATACATGTTATGATAAAGTTGATAACTTTAATTAATCAAACACTTATTTGGTTTGTTATTGTTAATTGATTTAGCCACATATGACTTATTATGCAAAATCTTAGTGTAGTATATGTGTTTATACGATAAAAATATATTTAAATGTATAATACATATGTATTTTAATAAAAAAAAATATTAACACTGCATATGTATTTATGTAAAATAATATTTCACCATTAATTATAGAATTGTAGTAAAAGTTCTAAATTATCTTTAATTTCATTTTTTAGTTATAATCATATTAAATGGACAATATGTATAATCATATTAAATGGGCAATATGATTTATAATTTCACCATAAATTATGAACAATATGTATTTTACAAAAACATATTATTTACACTGCATATGTATTTTTATGCTAAAATTTCATTTATAATACTTCTATATCTTTTAGCAAAATATGCACACTGCATGTATATTTTAACATAATATTAACATTTTATAACTATAAATTTTAGATATATTTTTTGAAATGCTTAGTTATAACATTGCATATGTATTTTTTTTCATCTAAAAATAAAAGATATGTATTTTTAAGGCATAAAAATTCCTGCATATGTATTTTCAGAATAATATGAACAATACATATGTATTTTACAATAAAATCACACAGTAAAATGAAGAACAACATAAAAGACTCATATTAAACTTGAATTAGTACTATTATAATCTACAATTAGAACCACTTCAAAAAATTAAAATTAGTTTGTATAATCAGTTCCTACATCCATAAACCAACGTCTAAATTATATAAAGAAATAGATACATCAGTCATCATACATCAAAAACTTCAGTTACACTAGTTATTCTACTTTGCCTTGGAGGCCTCAAAGGTGCTTCAACATCACTATGAGCATTTAATTCTTGCTTTCTGGTCCCATAATCCCACAAAGTTGCAACATATCTTGTACGGAGTGCATTGGGGTCGAACTCAGTCGCAAGAATTTTGTGACCATAAGAAAGACACTCCGCATATGTAACCATATAGACACCACAATTCCTATAAAAAAATAAAAAAATAAAAAAAACACATATGCGCTTAAATATATATTTAAAAAAAATAGATGTTTGTTATATGTAAATTAAATAACTTAGAAGCTTTCGCTCGGTTGTTGAGGCAAATTCTCTTGAAATAACACATCAAACATATCTGAGGAGTCTTTGTCTTTGTATCTTGGATGGTTTTCAACATGAATTCCTTTCTTAACGTAGAAATCACAATGTTCAAGACACAGTGGGATAATCGCAGCTAATTTCTCAATGACATCAAGAACAACCGAATAATGTCCAGATGATTCATATGAATCATATAGGAATATGCACCACTCTGAGAAAGATAAAATTGCTAGCACCCAATGATGTTTTTCCTTTATATTTACTGTAATATAAATGTCTTTCACTGTATGCCATGGCACAGCAGCATGCATGCGGAATCCATTTTGTATTCATTAACATGTGCCACATGTCCTCCAGCCATAAGGTTTTCAGCATCCGCAGAATAAACATCATGGAGAGAGCTAATTATGTTCATAAAGTTGCAATCTACTGTGCTAAATTTGTAAGACCTGTTGGATCATACTTTGACTTCTTCCTCAAGTAGTAGAAGCAAACATCAATATGCTGCAGTACGTAAGAACACAAAAATTTAATATAATTCAAACTATTTGTATATTAAATGTAGCATGTGTATGTTATATAAAAATACATATGTAAGTTATAGTGCATCACATCCTTTCTTATATAATAAAAAATTACATAGAAAAATACATATTTGCACCTGCATATGTATTTACTAACATAATATGTAATTTAATTACTGCTATAAATGTAAAAAAAATATTGTTAAAAAAAAATACTAACCGAGTCAGTCCATGACTGATCAGGGAACCTCATTGTGTAGAACCAGTTTTTATCTTCAACAGTCTCAATTTCGAAATGCATCATTGGAATGGTTGATTTCCCCCTTTTGTAATGATTCGTATTTTTCTTCCTATTTTTTGTTGTTAATAAGTATATGTTAAATCATGAGAAGATGACATAATTTAAAAAAAAAAAATTAAAACTGTTCAATAGAAATGCCTTTTAACATGAACTTGAGAAGGTCTTCAGAAATTCAATCCCTAAACTTGCTGACAGTTTTTGTATCCACAATCTCATCAATTGGATGATAAACAAATGGATGTTTCTGTGGGAATATACGTATGTGTCCTTCCGAGCTCTCTATATAGTTACGCAATACAAAAACGTAATTATTAAAAAGTTTTTGCTTAACATATTACATTGTAAACTAAATATATAACTAATTGTACTTACTGGCAGCTGAACCAAATTTCATCGTGTAAGGTGACTCTTTGAATTTGGATGGTCGCCTAATCCTTAACTTAGCAATAGGAGTTTGAATTTTATGATTAACAGAGGGATGGACAATAATTCTTTTACTACTGTATACATTCAAAGTAAGAAGCAAGTCATCAGGTATTGTGTCTTGTGAATCAAGCAAAACTGTTTCATCCATTTTTTCATCAATGGTTAAGTCTTGTGTTTTAGGAGTTGTCATAATCTTCTTCTCCGTACCAACATCAACCTCTCCGTGCATGTCTGCTTAGAGCTCGAACCAGCATTCTCTTTGTTTTTCTTCAAAATTGAAAAAAAAATTAATTTTTTATGTCTAAAATAACCCACATACCTCAAATATATTCATAATACATACCTGACAATGCTCTTGAACAACAGATTTAGACTTCTTATCATTAAAATGTTCATCGATTTGTTCTTCTTCCAAAGTTGCCAGTGAATGTCTCGTGGTGCTTTATATCCGGTATGCATTAAAACTTGGTAACAACTCATCTGGAATTGTAAGCTGCGAATTAGACAAATTTGTATCATCCAATTTCTCATCAATAATCTGCAATAGAAATAAAAGAAAATATATAATTATCTTATAGATTGTTATGATTTTTACATCACATAAACTGAAGTGCAATTCATTATACATACTCGATCATCGTGATGAACAATCTTCTCAGAAAGATTATAATCTAAATTTATACTTTGGAGAAGCTCATCAGGGATTAAATGTTGAGAATCAATTTGAATGTTTGTTTTATCTGGATGCAAATCAGTGCACCCCTTGCAAACATTAAAAAAATTAAACCAACTTCAAAAATAAAAATCCAGTTGTATATATTTATACAGGACTATATATATAAAATAACATATAACTGCTACAAAAAAGTAATTACATTTGTGCACTCAAAAGAATAATAATTTTTTCGTTATTTTTTACCTTTGTACTAACCTGATTCTCATCCAAATTTTGATCAACAATAGGATTGAATTGTTGTGGTGATGTTTCAACACCATCATAATCCATCTATTGTGCTTCAACCTCTGTATATTTATGTTGTTGCTACAAGTATAATTTGAATAAACTACTATTATTTGATTTCACGTGATATGTATATAGCAACCCACTGAAAAAAATACTGTTGAAAAATACATTTCTTGACACACAGCATATGTATTTTGCAATACATTGCATATGTATTTTTTCAAAATAAATAAATATGTATTTTTTGAATAAACTCCATATGTATTTTTAGTAATATACTGCATATGTAATTTTTACAAACTCTATGTGTGTATTAAACAAAATACATTTCATATGTATTTTTTTTATATCATATGCATTTTTTGTGTAAACTTCATATGTATTTTTAGCAATGTACTGCATATATATTTTTTCATATACTCTACATATATATTTTTTTTAATAATGTGGATATTATATAATAATAAAACTTTTACCTTGCTATGTTCAATTGCTTTGACCATTTTTTTAAACTTTTTCTTCACTAATTGACGAATTCGAGTAAACTCTTCACGAACTCCTTTAAACTCTTGACGAACCTGTATTCATACAAATTCATTAAACACATATTTTTTAATGTAAAACAAACATTTGACAAAAAAAATTACCTCTTCACCGAATGCATCAAAAACTTTCTTAGAAATAAATTTTTCTTTCTCAACATGACTCTCACGCTTTGACGCGGCTACTTCCTCTACATGACTATCTGCCTTTGACTGTACCTGAGGAAAAATAACCTTAGCTGTTTCTTCCATTCCTTTATTTTTGGAGAAGAAGCCTGTCGTGTTGGAATTGGCTTGAATACTGGTGTCTTCATTACAGCAGCCTTGGCAGCACAATGAGGTGGAGTCCACGTTTGGATATGTGCGCCATCAATATTCACTTGCTTTTTCCCTGCAGGTTTCTTCGCTATTGGGGTTGATGAATCCACCTTCTGTTTCTTCTTTGAATATTCGTTGATCTTCTTTGGTAGTGGATCCTGGAAGTCATCATCAGAATCAACTGAACGTTCATCTTCAGTTACATCCTTCTTTGGTATTTCAAGTTTTGTCATTTCCATTTCAGTTGGCTCTATGTTCTTAAATACAAACCACGAATATGTTAAATAATATGTTAAAGAATTGAAAATGAAATAGAATATATGCATACAGTACACATCAATGCATATATATTTGTTCACAACAAATCTTGCCATTGTCCTTGAACATAGCATTCATCAAAAACTCATAACGTGGACGAGGTGCAATCGTCTTCCAATTTAATAATCGGGGAATCCGATTCTCAACCTTCAATGCAATATTTGGTGGGACATTTGAACAACACTCATATAGCCACACTTGAATAGCCAATGACATTCCCTGAATCAAATAAAATTTTCCACCAGCTTTCAGCCGGTTGTTCAAACTTCTAGTCAGATCTTCAAAAGATAAAGAACCCCATGGAAAATCCTTATATCTACTACTATCTACCAAATCAAAATGAAGACGGGGTATAACAACAGTGTCAATGTTAGACAACACAAATGAATGTAGGAAATACAGAATTGCAAATTTCTCAGCATCCTCATCATTATTCTCCCCCCATACTTTCTCCGTGAATGCTAAAAATAGTTGTCTTTTCTGTATGATTTTTGCCCTATTGAAATACTTTTCAATCATCCTATTTGGTACACCCTCATCAAAAGTAAAGTCATATCTATTAGACATACAATTCAATCCGGTTATGATAGCAAATTCCATGGGAGTAAAACTAAGAGAGGTGCCATTAGCAGATATCATAATCCCAAAAGAAAAACTACCCTTCACCTCAAGCGTCATAACACATCTACACAATTGTGCTTGCACTACACACTGCTTCTTCTTCATAAAATAATCAAAAATGTTATTCTCACAAAAAATTTTAAACTGTTCCTTGTTTAAAATTGCGCACATGCTTCCATAAATATCATTGTCACTGTACGAGCACATGTGCGGTGCAAATCTTGAAAGTTTTCTGACAAGGAATATTTCGTCCCACATCACCTATACAAAGTAAAACTACCACTTCTTAATCTGTAAACAAAATTCAATCAAACAAAAAAAAGATATAACATGCATATGTATTTCAGATGATTAAAATGCATATGTATTTTGATCAACTCATAAATGCAACTAACACTGAAAAATACATATCAAATTTACTAAAAATACATATAAACAATAGATTGTTATGGTATTTGAACTAAAATAACATGCATATGTATTTTAACATTGTAAAACATACAACAAACACTGAAAAAATACAAATACTCAATATGCATATCAACTACACTAAAAAAACATACATGTCAAAATTATTCAACTATACTAAAAATACAATTCAACTATACTAAAAATACATATCACCTATACTAGAAAAATATATATCCAAAATACTATTAATGAGTAGTTAATTTCAACAATATATTTTCACATAATCTCTAAATATCATCATAACAGAAAATACATAATTACTTGAACACTAAAAAAAAAATATATTTAAAAACAAAAAAAAAATACCTCTTCCTCACTTTCTTCTTCAGATTCATCATAAGATTTCTCAACCTTGTCTTCAATTTCTTTAGATTTCCTTTTCTTCTCGAGTTGTTTTTTAGTTTTTTGTTCCTTTGGAGAAGGAGTTTTCTTCAACCCTTTTCTTTTTAAAATTTCCGTCATCTTCACTTCGTCGATATAGAACTTCGACCTAATCTCTTTCGATATACCAGATTTCCTCAACTGTAAAGGATTTGAAACAACAGTTACTAAATCTTCTTGAGTTAACCCAAGACTAAATGATGGTGCATTATACACTAATTTCATATTCCTTGTACCACTGTTTATAGGTGTTTTTGCAGTGTGTTCATCCATTAAAACACAAAATCCTAAAAAATTAATTTTTCGATGAATTAGAGTAGGCAAAAAAAAATCGCTCGCATGCAAAATACGATTCCTAATTATCTGAAATATGGGAAGCAAATCCTTATCACAGATCGTACAAGAATCGTGCAAAATGCAATAAAATTGAGGAGAGAGTGATGGTTAATGGCGGAAAAATAGGAAAAAAAAATTTAAATTAGAGAAAGATAATGAAGGAGGAGTGAAAAGAAGGATTTTCTCACAGTAAAAAATTTTAAGCGGCAAAAAAATAAGGACCACTTAAAATAATACTACATATGTTATAGAATGTAATTAGAAAAAAATGTTATTATTTTTTTATAATTAAGTACTTAAAAATGTTATTATTTTTTATAATTAAGTACTTAAGTATGTTAACATATGTATTTTTTCCAATATAAATAGTGCACTTAGGCGGTGGAAAATAATAAGAACTTGTCCAATAGTACTCTTTTAGATGGCATGTGCTGTTTGACCATTCTTTGGCCATCAAATGTTCTTGGACTTCAAGTAGCACACATGTTAATTATGGACCATATATTAAATTGAATCACATATTAATTTTAAAATATTTAAACAGCTCTACTATGCGTCTCACAATTAATAATACATTATCTTCAAATAATATAAACTGCAGCACCTTTCCTTAAATATTAGTCACATCAATTCGTCAATCAATAACTTTTTGGAGCCCTAACTCAAGTTTAAAACTCAAAATTTGCCAAAAATAATTGTTGTATGAATTGATCAATGTATGAGGCTACAATTTATCTTTCGCATTGATACTTAAGCCTTCGCGGTGCCATTCCTACCCTCACGATCATGTAGAAGACTTTGGTTGGGATTTGACCATACTACTGTGGGGGCATAAATAATTAAATGAGATTGAAATCAAACAAAATGAAAAACAAAAAGGTAATGTAAAGAGATACAGTAGAATAGTAGGCGCATCAATTGTTGATAATTTGTGTAATTTGTTGCTTAGCAATTTGCTACCCCTTTCGTTCCATTTTACTGTTCTAAATTTCTTAATTTGTTGTTCTATTTTATTTGTTCTTTTTTACTTATCAACACAAGAAATTTTTTTTTTCTCATTATACCTTAGTGTAATTGATAACTCCTTATTATTAGCATTCTTAAAAAATATTGCAAAGAAGAGTACCATTAAGAGTACACCATTAAGAATATAAATGCTGCTTTGATATTAGTCATCCATCAATATTATAACTAACAACAAAACATAATTAATAGGCACAAAATGGTTAAGTTATATTACCAATCATTATTTTTTAATAGTAGTGTCATCTCAATTTGAGACGAGTAAAATGAGATAGTGAAAGTATTTATCAACTTGTAGGTGTCAGAAGCAATTTATTTTGATTGGTTAAAGCAAGGGTTCCTTTTGCTATAAATAGGAGTGGTCTCTCAGCTTAAGTACACCAACCAAACAGAGAGAGAGTAATAGCGAGTATTAGAGAGTAACCCACAGGCTATTTTTTAGCATGTGAAAAAATAGCATGAGAGTAATATTATAATGAATTGTGTGAAATAATTTTTTTTTTTTTTTTTGAATTATATAGTTTCTTGGCACTATCAAATTGTAGGAAGTACTATTATATTACTCTATTTGAATAGTATTATGTTTATTTCATTATAATATTTGATGTTGTTATTACTCACTTATTATTGCTATTTGTTATGAATATTATTCTGAGTGCTATTATTATTTTGCCATCAACTCCTGCCTTTGCAGTCGTAACCCATTTTTCCACGGTTTTGATGACCAAAATCCCTCAATTTCATTGTCCCCATTCCCTCTCTCACAATCGTGAAGAAGGAAATCATAACCATCAAAAATTGCAATTGTCGAAATTGCTTTATATATGCTAAAACACCTTTGAGCTTATTCTTGGATCACAAATTAAACATATCCACAAGTCAAAAAATGTACTCCCTCCGTTTCATTTTATGTATCGTCTTTTGATAGGCCATGAAATTTTTCAATTTGTAAAATTTATAAAATTGTTCCTCTTAAAGTAGCTTTAATAGTTACTTTTTAGTTGTCTTCTCTTATTAATAAGTAGGACCCAATAAAGATAAATTGGGAATGATGCTATTAAATAATTATCAAATAAGGAAAGATGACATTCTTTTTGGGATGAACCAAAAAGGAAATGATGACACATAAAATGGGATGGAGATAGAGCTATAAAAACGGGTTGATCCAGCCTTGACCCAGCCCATCTGGGCTAGCCGATACGGGCTTTGAGTTTGACGGGTTAGACCGGATTGACCCATTTAAATGACGGGCCAAAAAATACCGAGCCCATGCTATTACCCTGTGGGTTGCGGGCCTCACGGGCCAGCCCCCTTTTTAAAAAATAATATTTTATCATTTAATTTTATACTGTTAATAAACATAAATATTTATCACACAATAACACATAGTATTAATGTTTGTTAATTAAAAGGGAGCCAGAGCTTGAATCACCCAAAGTAGGAAGAAAACGAAGAGGTGACACTACTCAATCGAAAACATCACGGTTGAAAGTCGATGGTGCGTTGAGGGAGATATAGTGAAGAGGCGACGGCTAGCTGAATTAAGGAAATTAGGAAAGTGAAGAGTACAATGTACTCTTTATGTTTTAGTGGTAGATATTTAATTATTTTATTATTTATTAGATAGCAAAGTAGGAAACTTTCCTGTTTTCATTTTCTTTGTTAATGGAACCGGTCAATGGTTATCATTGGACTTGATTGTTTTTTAACTCTTTTATTATTTTTTATTATTTTATTTTATTTTAAAATTATTTATTGGGCTGGCCCACATGCTAGCCCAACCCACATTCCTCAAGCCCTACGGGCCATGGACTTATCCAAATCGGGCTAAAAAACTCTATTCTTAAATGGGCTGCAAAAATTGAAACCTAACCCATCAACTTATAGGCCGGACTGAGCTGGCCCACCAAGCCTTGACCCATATTGACGGTTCTAGATGGAGGGAGTAATATGAATCATGCAACGGCATACACATACTCAAAAAAGGGTTAAGTTAGTTCAAATATATGCAAGTGCAATTGTTTGCTAATCATTAATACACTTCATGAATCAACAAAACTATAGTCATGTCTCAATTTTTCGTGAGCTTGATATAATAACAAACGGTATGATATCATGCTTTCGATTATAAATGGGAATACATACCATGGAAGAACTATTCTTTCATTGAAACTGACTTCATGTGATCGAAGAAATAAGTTATAGAAAAAGGAGCATGATATATCCCAGTTTAATTTCCAAAAAGTGGGTACATAGCATATAGATTATTCTTCAATGTGTAGAATTCAACAATTCAATCCCTCCTTTTGTGTCATATAATGTTTTTAAATAATAAAAATCTATAATTTTCTTCAACCATTTCTCACTAGTTTGCAACAATCTCATGCAATCAATCTTCTATTCATCTAAACATCCCTGGATTAGCCATTGGTGGCACAAATTGTACTGCAGCTTGGCTTGATATTCTTCTTCGTTTCTTTTTATTTGCTTTCCATCCTGAAATATAAGGGGTAATTTGGTTGGAAATTCTATGAAAAATTAGTTCCAAACATAAAATCTTGAATAAAGTAAATAGTGTTTGATTGGATGGATTAAGAAATATAATTCGTGCAAAATTAATGGATTCTTTAGTATGTCTTATATGAAAAAATTATTTTAATATAGATGATGTAATAACTAGTCAACTGCATTAAAGTTATGCATGAATGTATTTATTATTTTATGTAGATTAGAAGTGTGAAATGAAAATATGTATATTAGCAATACTAGATAAAGGTACTTAAAAGATAATTCCTTAAGTACGTAATCACTATATAAGAATGACACATATATATCAATTATGTTACACCTTTTCATTTGTAGTTTGTTTAAAAAAGAATTTCACATGTTTCTCCGCTAAAAGTAATTTTGCTTTTAAACTTTTGTTTTCCCTTTAATAAGTTGATTTAAAATAACATAAATTTTTAATGTTTAAACCACAAATTTCAAAAATTATTATTGTTTTATGAAATTTCACGTGTAGTCAAACATCTTCAAAATCTCCTCAATATTTTTCATACTACATGAACAATTATGTTTGAATTATAATTTTGATATAAATAGTTCTCCATGTGAATTAAACTATTATATTATGAGAAAATAAAATAGAAATAAAATGAATTAAGAATTACCTAGAGCTACATCAAACCCAAGTTTGTTAAGCTGACGATAATTCTGACAAAGGACCAATCTCATACAGCATAGAGTAATTGCAAGCTCACTGAATAGATTACCCATCAAGTTGTACTTTTTTCTGAATAGCAGACGATGATACCATGCAAAAATGAATGATGCTTGACAACATAACAATTCCACAAGTCCAAACATTAACGCAGCTTCCCACCAAGCTGCATTGAAATAAAATATCAAAAATTAGATCAAAATATATAGTACTCCTCCCTTCGGTACTTTTTAATTGCCATAGTTGCTTTTTTAAGAGCCAAATAATATAAACTTTGACTAATATTTTAAAATATTATTTTTCATCTTACTAATATGAGAAAAATTACAAGTTATAGTACTTTTGTATAGATTTTGAGTAAATCCAAATTGTAATTTTGAAATATCAAATTAATCTAATTTATCTTTAAAAATTAGTTAAATTGACTCTTAAGAAGTGAGACGTAACAGCTAAAAAAGAACAGAGGGAGTAGTATATGTGTTTTTTCCAATTGATGTAAATAGTTAGAAAATTACTCATTTGCCCTTCAGATAAAATCTCATCCACTTGCCCAAACGTAACGCAGGGACATATACATGTAATAAAACCTACAACAATATCATAAAAACATGATTAACTATATAAGAAGATTTAAGAGAGAAATTAAGGAAATAATTAGAGGAACCTACAATTCTTGATGTCATCAAAACAATCGAAAAGGCCTGTGGACCAAGGTTGACTATAAATTTGGCCATTAGAGGCATTATTGATATTTCTAGGGAGCGTTGGATGATAAAATTGGTCAAGAGGAAAGGGCACAGGGAAGTATGGAAATGGTGGTGGCATCCCCATTGGTGGGAATAATGGCATCGTAGAGGGTTGGTGACACGGAGGTGGTTGTTGTGGTAGTGGCATTAATGGCCAGGGAATTCGTGTTGATGATGATGACAATTGTTCTGGCAAGAGCGGTCCACAAAGGGGATTTTTTGGTGGTGGTGACATGGCATTTGACATATTTGTTGTTGTAGTTGGTATAACGGAATGAGATGCATTCGTCGAATTATGTAATGATGATGAGGATGAGGAGAAATGTGCCTGATTTGAATTTTGTGATTGAGACAACGATGGTGATTGCGATGAAAGATCTCCATGTGTAGAATTTTGTGGCCCTTGAATTGAAACTTTAGGCGATGGAGATTGTGGTGAAAGAGGTTCATGTTTTGAAATTTGCAATATTGGTGACAATTGACTAGGGGATGTTGGAATGTTCTCATTATTACCATCTGTTGTTTGCATTTTTTGGATGAATTTCCAATAATTGTGTGTGAAATGTAAAATTAATCAACAAATTGTTGAAAGAAAATATGTTTTTTGTGTTTATACTTTATAGGATGAAATTTAATAATTACAGAAGGAATGAAAGGAAGAAGATGAGGTAATTTCATGAAAGAAGAGGAGATGGGATGAGAGTTGTAACCTAATAATTGTAACTCCACCCTATCATTTTGATAAAAAGTTTTATTTTTTCCTAATATGATTTTCTTTTCTTCTATCATCAACCACAAGTGGCCCATTCTCTCTCAAAAAAAAATAATAATGACAAAGATGTCGTTTTGAGGATATAAATAAATATATATATATATATATATATATATATGAATTTTTAAAATGCCCATCAAAAATTAAATAATTTGTTTACCTTATTTAGTACACTCAATTTAATTCCTTCGTAGAAAGCTATACACATGAATGATTTTTAAAAAAATGTAGATATAATAACGGCTTACTTTGAACACAATAAGTGGATACATGTACTTAGGATCAATTTGAATCAGCACATTAAGAATTTAGAATCAAAATGCATTTTTGAATAATTTAGATATTATTTTTAGATTTCAATATCAAAAATATCTATTTTTCAACAACTGAATATGTATAATTTATTTATTGTTAAACATAGCAAATATACAATTTAAATAAAAATAATTAGTTTTAATAAAAACAAATTTAATGAACTAAAATTATTGAGTAAGAAACATTTATGTTCTCTAGTATGATGGAGATAGTTTGTTGTGGTGATAGTAATGATTGGTATTAGTGGCTAGTAGTGTTAATAGTGATATTATACTGCTCTAGTTTGTTGGTGTTGTAATGGCTAATGTAACGATGGTGATTGGTAGTGCTGGTAGTTGTGATAGTGATGTTAGATGATGTTAGTAGTTGAAAGTGTTGATAGTGGTGGCTAAAGAATGTGTGGTTGTTGACAATGTGCTAGAGGTAGTTGGCATCGGTGTTAGTTGTGATAGTGAAGATTATTGGTAGTAGGGATTGACTATAATGATAGTAGAGGTGATAGATGTGATGGTGACAGTGGATGAAATTATAAAAAAGAAAGTGTAGGTGTGTGGTAGCGGTTGTTAATAGTGTTTGGTAGTGGTGGAGGTTGACAATGACAGTAGTAATTGTGATAACAAAGTTAATTAGTGGTAGTGACTGTAATCATGAATAGAATGGTGATGAAAATTATTCGCAAAATACCTCTTAATGATGTTGAGACTTTGTTCAAGATCTTTATGATTAAGACATATTTTGATCGAATTAGCGTTTAAATCTTAATATAAATAAATGCACTCAATAGCATAAAGTTTGAACCATTCAGATTCAAACCTCCATTAAATTCAAACATTCAGACTAATATGTTTGAATCTGAATGAAGGTGGAAGATATGATAGTGACTGCCGCTAGTTTTTGAAAATGGTGGTGGTCCTCGTGGTGGTTGTAATAACAGAGGTGATTGATGGCAGTTTCTAATAATTGACGATGATAATGATAATTGATAATGATGATAGTTATTGTGATAAAAGAGATGGTTAATGATGGTACCTACTGATTGTCGGTAGAGTGATAGTGAAAAATCTATACAAATATACCTTTTCATGGCATTAAGATTTTATTCAAGATTTCAATGATTAAGATCTGTTCAAACTAACAATTTAATTAAGTGCAAAAAATAAGGTCTAAACCTCCATCCTATATCTATATTCATGGACTACGTTTTAGCTATAACTAATAAATTATAAAAAAAAATTAATTTACTATAGACTTAATTATAACAACATTTATTTTTTTAGCAAATCCACTAGGCAGGTACTTAGGGCTAATCTTTTATTAATAAATAAAAATCTCAAAGAGAATAGTACAAGTAAGGAGAGTTAGGTCTTATCTTAATAATTCTAACGAGGTAATAAACTTCTATTAATTAACAAGCATGCCGAAATAAAAAATTCAAAAAAATTAGAAATTCAATGATCATCACAAAGTTTAAAATACTCTCTGTGATGCTAATACATATGAAAATATTGAAGTAATGCAAGAATAACGTTTGATTTATCAGCCTAAAACTTTATTCATGTGTATGGACTAAAAAGATAAATTTCTATTAAAGTAACCTCAAGTATTTTCCTCGACTTCTTAAATTTATCCACAACAATTGATATTTTATTATTTGCCTTCTTGAATTTATTTGATCTTATTATATTGTTGAGACTATAATATAATTTGGTTTTTGTCGCATTTATAGATACCTTAGAATAAATTCCTCAATCACCTTACCATCCCAATTATGTTGCTTTTCACGTGCCTTTTTTTGTTGCTTGCACTTCTTTGTTGCCTAGGTGGGATATTCTTATCCTTGATCACCTTATCAAAGCATATCTCCAACATATCATTCTCATCATTTCCATTAGACATGCCATTGTTAAGTCAATATCATATGTTATTATTGGCTATGATCTATACCAGTATGGATCTACACCTTTTGGAAAGTAGAAAAATAATATCGGGAAAAGTAAAATATAAAGTTATTGTAACTATCTGAGATAATAAAAAACTATGAGAGGGATAGATATCCAATATTATAACTATTTTCCAAGCTCAACCTTCTGAATGATCACAGTATTTTAATAGATCTTTGATTCCTTCCAACAGACTGTCATTTACATGAACATGAAAAGAATGAGTCAAAGGCCTTCCCAACTCTAGATCATCCGCTTTGTAGATTATCCTAAGATAATTTCTCGTACATCAATCTCTATCTATTTCATCAATACGGATAGACACCCCTCCATGATTTGGAAATAAGTTTTTATTGACATTTGGAAAAGTTGTTTAGAGAGTTATAACTTTCTGATTGATTGGATGTTGAATAATGTGCTTTAATTAGATGGATGCGATCCTCAGTGGTATGCCCAACATTTCTAGAATGATATACACAATGTCGATCAAATATGAGGAATTAATATAATGGATCGATAGGATCGTGTTCAATCTTTTATATTAATCTATCCACTTTCAACCTTTGAAGATCTGCTTTTGAATCTCATTTAGAGGATTAAAGATTCTAGGAGTTGTTCTTGTAATATTTGATATGTTAGTGTTGGGATAAGCTTTTTGATCACCTTATTGTTGATCAAATCTTAGATCTTATGAAGATATGTTTGTATTTGATATGTTTCTATTTGATCGACTTTTCCTTGGTTGGATAGTACTTGCTGCTCTAACCTTTTATAAAGGTGAGTTTGTAATTCTTCTAATGGTATAAATAGTTTTTTTTGGTAATAAACAGTGAAGTATTATCATATCAATAAAAAAAAAAATCACAAATACACCTAGGTAGCAGTCATAACCCCATCCCTTCTAGTAAGGGGGTTAAGAATGGGTTGGCAAAGTCATATTTTTGAAAAAACATCGTTTTCACAGAGTTGACCCCCAAATCCGAAATCACAACTTTTCAAACTAAGGGTCGAAATGAGATTTAAAAGTCGTAAAATCACACTAAATATGTTACCACCATAAAATCAATATTTCGAATCTGCTGGCGAAGTTGAATTTTCCATCCGAGGTCGTTTCAATCAAATGTGGATTCCCCACCCATATTTTCAATTTTTAACTTTTTGACCAATAGGTGAAAATGAGCTCGGGTGCACCGGGACCCGAACCAAAGGTCTACCTAGCCTAAAGTTGATATTCTGCAGTTGTTGGTGTAGTCCGTTTAGCCAACTATCGCACAGTTAAAAAAATATCCACATAAGTCCAAAATAAGACTCTTGAAGCCATCAAAAACCCCATATAACATAAATGGTATCAAAATGCATCAAAAATCATGCCAATCACCCTCACAACCCAGAAATACCATAATGCAACTACGAAAAGGGGTAAAATAGTCAAATCACACAAAATTATAAATTTCACATATTTCATTAAATTTTTAGGTCGTTACATTATCCACCACTATCTAGTTCGTCCTCGAACTAAGGCTAAGAAATACTTGAATCAATGAAGAGTTGGGGATAGAAACTATGCATATCAGACTCAACCTCCCAAGTTGCCTTATCTATAGGTTGATGTCGCCATTGAACCTTAAACATAGGGATAACTCTAGAGTGGAACCACCTAACATCCCTAGCCAAATATGAAGCTGACTTCTTAACAAAAGACAATTACTCATCTAACTAAACTGACTCTCAACGAATGACATGAGACTTATCAGAAATATAGAGGCAAAATATAGAAACACGAAAAATTGGATGAACAGCTGATAGATCAGGGGGCAAAGCCAACTCATAAGCCACATCACCAACAGTCCGAAGAATCTCAAATGGGACGATATATCTAGGGCTAAGCTTGCCCCTCTGCCCAAACCCAATCACACCCTTCAAGGAACAAAGCCTACGATCAACATAATATTTTTACCTACTCTTAACCGCTCTAAGTCTATCCTGAATGACCCAAACTCTATCCAAAGACTCACGAAGCAAGTCCGTACCTTGAGGTCTCACCTCTGAAACATTAAACCAACTTGCTAGGGAGCAAAAATGCCAACCATAAAATGCCTCAAAAGGAGCCATATCAATACGGGAATGGTAGCTATTATTATATGCAAACTCTGCTAAAGCCAAGTGCTGCTCCAACTGGCCACCAAAATCCATCACGCAAGCGCGAAACATATCCTTCAAAACCTAGATAGTCCGCTCTGACTGGCCATCAGTCTTAGGGTAAAATGTTGTACTGAGATCCACCCGAGTACCCAACTCATCCTGAGAAGTCTTTCAGAAGTGAGATGTGAACACAGGACCTCGATCGGAAATAATAGATACAGACACACCATAAAGATGCAAAATCTCATGAATATAGATATGGGCCAACCTCGCAGCACTGAATGAGACCTGAGTCAAAATAAAATAAGATGACTTGGTCAATTAGTCCATGATAACCCAAAATTATCATAACCTTGAGATGTATGAGGCAAACCAAACATAAAGTCTATGGTGATCCATTCCCATTTCCACTCGAGAATGGGTAACCTCTAAAGCACGACACCAGGTCTCATATGCTCGACTTTCACCTACTGACAACATAGGCAACGAGCCGTAAAATCTACTATATCTCGCCTAATACCACCCCTCCAGTAATGTTGTCTCAAATCACAATACATCTTAGTTACACCTGGATGGATGGAATATCTAGAACAATGGGCCTCCTCCAACGTCAACCTAATCCAATTACCCATTCTCGGTACAAAAACTCAACCCCCAATCCTCAAAACTCCACCTGAATCGAGTGAGGGTTCCTTAGCCTCCATACTTAGCACCTTACCTTGAATCAACCTCAATCTAACATCATCAAACTAATAAGCTCCAATCTGCTCTATCTAAGAAGATCTAGCCTCCACAAATAACAAAATATGCCTAGGTATCAAAATATCAAGCCTAGCTATCTGGTTAGCTAAAGACCGAACCTCTAAAGTTAAAGGCCTTTCCTAGGTCAAAAGATATGCCAAGCTACCCATTCTTGTTGACCTTTGGCTCAAGACATCTGCAACCATATTATCCTTGCCCGAATGATAGAGAATATTCAAATCATAATTCTTAAGCAACTCAAGCCAACGGCGCTCCCTCATATTAAGATCTCGCTGGGTGAAGAAGTACTGAAGGCTACGATGATTTAAGGGGATCTCACAACGGACTCCATATAAGTAGTGCCTTCATAACTTTAAGGCAAACATAACTGCATACTACTCTAAATCATAGGTAGGATAATTCCTCTCATGAGGCTTCAACTGACAAGATACATAAGTAATCACCTTGCCCTCTTACATCAACACAGCACCTAACCCAATACCTGAAGTATCACAAAAGATGA
The DNA here is from genome assembly GCF_002878395.1 of Capsicum annuum. Taxonomy (NCBI): domain Eukaryota; kingdom Viridiplantae; phylum Streptophyta; class Magnoliopsida; order Solanales; family Solanaceae; genus Capsicum; species Capsicum annuum. Next base: position 213,700,864 of record NC_061111.1, on the reverse strand, counting down.
TAAAGCCCACGCCCTTCTTAGGCAAAACCATTATAGGAGCTGAAGTCAATAGGTCCTAAATCTTTTAGAATCTCACCTCAAAAGCATCGAACCACTGAACAAAATCTTCTTCTAGGTCAACTTGGTCAATGGAGCCGCAATAGAAGAGAAATCCCTCAACAAAATGCCAATAATAGCCTACTAAGCCAACAAAACTCTGAATCTTGATGGGCGAAGTAAGTCTAGACCAACCACGAACTGCTGCAACCTTGGCTGGATCAACTAACAGTTCTAATATATCACAAATATTGCAACATCACACCAAGATAGAACATAAGTACGCATTATATAAAATATAAGTAGTTTAAGGAAGAACATGTATATATAAAATCATCAAATACAATTAAAAAAATGGCAAATACATAGATGACAAATCAATATGGCAATACAACACAACATAACACAATAAAGTTAGTGCAATATATATGATGATGATAATGATGATGCCTGAGGTCTTCGTACAACCATGGGGATCGTCACACAATCCCTGTATACATGTATAAAGCTAAATCTTCCCGACGTACGATCCATAGGGGGTTCATCAACCCGTATACAATCCACATATCTTAATTCTTTTTTTCGGCATATCCCTCTGAGAGGTTTTTATATGGTTCTACAATATCTCCTCCCCAGCATATCCCTCGAGAAGGGTTTTAACAAGGTGTTGCCAATATTACTCAGGTGTAAACAGGTGGTACCAATGTTTCATGAATGAGTATGATATGAGAATGTAATGATCACAACCAATCAAAATGAGTATTTCCATAACCAACCACATAATATATTCCACAACCAACCACAATGATATATTTTCACAACCATGTGAGCCAATATCCCTCATTAATTATGTTTCATCCATGAATTTCCACATGCCTCATATGCTAATAAAGTATGAATATAATCACAATACACCAATGGTACCATATTAAGAATCTTGACAATACAATACAATTATTCATATGCATTCAAGGCTATCAATATCAGATAGGACCCCACACAATCACACATATCACATAATAACTCAATTTTGACAATTACATCATATATAGGCCCTCACACAGGAAAAATACATAAATAGCCATTTTTATGATTATTTCCTATCTTTAACATGTATTTTGTACCATCATTTACTACTTAGCCCAGTTTGAAAGAGTTAAGCCATAAACTACCTCGAATGCCGAAATCGATCTGCTACACTTCGAATCCATGATCTTACCTTTTATGAAAAATTCCAAACTCCACTAAAAAAATTATATATGGAATCTAAATATCAAAACAAAACCAACGACACCCATTTTGACTATTTTTGGATCAAGGTCAAAATGGACCCCCGAAATGAGTTTTTCGAAAAAGAAGGAAAAATCATAAATTTACTTCAAAAACACATTTTACACATTTTTAGAAATCTACAGATGAAAACTCAAGTCAAATAGAGTAAAAAACGAGGTTTAAATCGAAGAAAAATTATTTTTAAGCTTTACCGGGTAAAATCTTAAAAATCCGAGTTAAAATTAAGAATCAGTATTGTTTTGAAGGTTAAATAGATAGTAATTATAAGATTAAAATATTATTCAAGTGAAAAGGAGTGAAATTTGGGTTTAAACTCAAGCCCTAAGATTTTTTGGGGTTTTGAGAAATTAATCAAGAAATTACAAAGAAAAGGGTGAATTCTTACCTTAAATCCGTAATAGAATCAAGAAGTAGATGTTAATCTAATTTTCCAAGCTCCTACAAGATTCACGTTTAAGTTTCCACACTATTTTAGGGTTTAAATCTCAAGAGCCAAGATGCAAAATGGGCCCACACTTGATTTAATAGTGTAGAATTTTTTTAAGTCCAACCCGGACTTCGACGGGGTGCTTAGAATTCATTTGGAATTCAATATATATAAACGAACTATGCAACCACCCTAAATTCAACGGTTTGGACGCGTTGGCAAAGTCATATTTGGGAAAAAATTATTTTCACAGAGTTGACCCCCAAAATTCGAAATCATAATTTTCCAAACCGAGGATCAAAATGAGATTTAAAAGCTGTAAAATCACACTAAATATGTTACCTCCCTAAAATCAACATTCTAGATATGCTGGCAAAGTCAGATTTTCTATCTGAGGTCATTTCAATCAAATGTTTGTCCCATACCCATATTTTCAAATTTTCAACTTTCCAACCAATAGGTAGAAATAAGCTTGGGTGCATCGGTACCTAAAACAAAGGTCTACCTAGCCTAAAATCGATATTTTGGAGGTTCTGAGGTAGTTCGTTTAGCCATCTATTGCACGGATTAAAAGATATCCACATAAGTCTAAAATAAGGCTTTTGAAGCCATAAAAAACCACAATATCGCATAAATAGTACCAAAATGCATAAAAAATTATGCTAATCACACCCATACTCCAAAAATACAATAATTCCACTATGAAAAGGGTTAAAATAGTCAAATCATACAAAATTATAAATTTTTCATATTTCATTATTTAAGAGAATTACGTTTTTTTATATTTGGAAGCGGTGGATAATTTTGACTTGTACGAGAGTTTTAATATTGATCTTGATAAATAGGTGGAGTGTGTAACACCCCCACAGTTCATACATGTAATGACCCGAGGCTACCCCTTGAACTTCACACGGTGCTTAGGACTAAAAGTAGCCCACAGCTAACCCATGATATATAGTTAGCATTGAGCATTGACCAAATAATCTTAAACATGAGTGGAAACTAAAAGATTATAGACGAGGTTCAATTAATGAGTAGTCTCAATAAAATATTAGAAACTTAACATCAACTGAAATTCTTGAGAAACTAAAATAAACACATCATCTGGCTAGTTTTGACAAGCCTCTAACAAGAACTACCACTAGGACATACCCTAGCTGATCCAATCTAAAAACATAATGTCTAGGATGATAGTAACTGAACAGATGAAAACAAGCATAAACTTGGCTCTCGAAGTATGAGGACTCACCAACTGACGAGATGTTGAAGGTGGTCACCGTGGCTAATCATGCTATGGATGACGAACACTAGAACCTATATTATGAAATAATGTTTCCACATAGACATATATGTGGTTAGTACTTTTGAAATGTAATGAGTATATGAAGGCGAATTCAATAAGTAAAACTAATAAATAATGTAACTGAAAAAATACATGCTAAATGTAAATAGAGTCACCATAATGATGAATAAAACTGAAAGCTAAAATATCATAAAGAATGAATAGTAAAGTATAATATGATAAGCTGTGTGAGTCACTATTTAGTTTCTAAAATTTATCTTTTTTGTGGAAGATTCTTATAACCGACATAAACCATGTGAGCTAGCATGGAGTCTAATATATGACCCATATTGAGAAGGATTGTTCCATACCCTATCATCAGTATAGAACTTGAAATGAAGTAATCACTAAGCTGAGACCATTTGGGAGAGGGGACACTCCTTAACGAGGCCCCTTAAACCTACGGTGGCACGTAGTTTCTGAAAAATAGGATGCACTGAACTCACGTTCCCCTCCCAGTCCTAAATACAAATCCCAATATATATATATATATATATACTGGTGCTCATAATGTATAAAATTCACCTTAAATTAAGCATATAGGTTTATATATCTGAAAATCAGTCATGCTTCTATTGGTAAATCCTATCCTTAAATAACTGTGTGAATTTCATAATTTATATGAGATCATAAGATGAACAATAAATCTGGATCATATGTAATAATCTGAAATCTAAAGTAGTAAGTCTAAACTTCTTGAAAACTGAGAGAATCATGCTAAAATCGCACACTCTTGTAAACTGACTAAATCATATTGAAAATCATGCACATTTATCAAATCATGGAACTTTGTGTCAGAATACTAGTCTCAATGCTAAGATTATTTTCATGTATAAAAATATAAGTAAACATGAAATCTTGTGCTAAATAAGGCTTAACTCACGACGAAACACCATAATATTAAAGCATAATGAAAGTGGGTATGAACCCTATTAAACCAATTTCTTAAAAATTCATGTAAAAGCTTAACTTTTGGGTACAAGGATAAAAGAATATCCTTGATCAAAACCCACATACTTGGAATTAGTGAATTGCTTGGAGAAAGCTAAAATTAGAATCCGAAGGCTTAAAATTTAGAGAAGAAATTCCTCTTTTGTGTTCTTAGGGGTTTGGGCATGAGAAGAAACGTGTATTTTGACTTGTGAGGGTAGGGGAATAGATTTAGCATTGTTATGAAATTTTTTAGGAGGTAAAAGACCAAAATGCCCTAAAAATTAAAGAAAAAACTAAAAATTAGCATCGCAGTACCCTTGGGCGTAGCACACCCTTATCACACCACAACAAGAGCATGACACGCCCTTATCATGGAAGCCAGTCAGCGTAGCACACCCTTATCGCACTAAGCTGCTAGTTTTCATGTAAGGGTGTGCCATGCCTCCGTGGAATGTTTTAATCACAAACCCTTACTATTTTGGGGTCCCAAAAAAAATCTCAAAATGCAATCAAAAATTTTGAAACACTTCTTAAGGGTCCCATTAACATCCCTTATCGTAATTTAAATCAAGAACATATTAAATTACAAAGGAGCTATCCATTAAATTTTTTGAAATTGTAAGTTCTAACAGTACAGGTTCATAGTAGTTTTTGTATGTGATCAGGGTCATAAATAAGGTCATTTAGGTAGTGAAAGGATGTCATAGACCTAGAAATATGATTGTTCCATGGGTCATGCAGGGCATAGAAGGGTGATGTGCGATGGATAGTGCGGGGCACAATAGTATGCCACACGATGGGTCGTGCGCGGCAAACCCTCTTCCCGGGCGTAAAGTTCTACTTATTTAAAATTAGGGCAATTTCATTCTTATTCCCCTATGCAACCTCCCCATATCAATTTTAACCTTGAAATTTATTATGAACACTTAGAAACAATTCAGAAGCTTTCATTCTCCTAAGGTTCTAAATAATAACTAGAGGGGTTCCAAATTCAAGCTAGATAAGCCAAATTCAGGTAATTTTATCAAAGAATCCATAAGTCTCATGTATGTAAGATTTCAACATATATTATTTGATAAACTAGAGTTCATACACAATTCTAATGATTTTCTACCTATATGATTTCTCATTATATTATGACTATTATCCATGATCAAAACTTATGAATTTTATGATTTCTAACATATCTCATAATTCAAACCCATGAACCATGAATTACATGAAATTAATTCTCATACAAGAACTTCATAGGATAATTGATATCAGTAAGGCTGTTGGTGAGTAAAATAGATTAGAAGGGATTTCTTACCTCTTTATGCTAGGGGTAAATAAGTAAGGATGTCGAATCATTATTTTACTTCTGCTTTTCATGTCTCTCCCTCAACTGATTTATTTCTCTAAAGAAATTTTATCGAAGAAACTTTCTTATTCCTTAACCTTTGAGCTTATCAATCAAGTCCTCATAGGATAAGATATCTTTCACTACAATACTTTGTATGAGGACTACTAAGGACAGGTCTCCAATGCACTTCCTTAGTATAGACATATAAAAAATTGGATGGAACGTGGCTAATTCTGATGGAGGATCTAATTCATAAGGAACATCTCCAACACTCTTGACGATTTCATAAGGACCAATATATCAAGGGCTGAGCTTTCCTTTTCTTTCGAACCTCATCACTCCTTTAGGGTGACACCTTCAAAATACTTAATGACCCTTCTTGAACTCTAGTTCTCTTCTATCACATCTGCATACGATTTCTAATGACTTTAAATAATTTTTAACCTCTCACAAATTAGTTAAACCTTCTCTATAGCTCTGAGGACCAAATATGACCCAACTATGGCTGCTTCACCAAATTTAAACTAACCTATAGGTGATCTACACCTATGCCCATATTCCTCGAATAGAGCCATCTAAATGCTAGCATGACAATTATTATTGTAAGCAAACTCAACCAAAGGTAGATGATCATTCTAACTCCCCTTAAAATAAATCACATAGGCTCTCAGCATATCCTCTAGAGTTTGGATGGTTTGCTCAGCCTAAATATCTATCTAAGGGTGAAAATCGATACTAAGCTTCACCTTTGTAACAAAGCCTTTTTGAAATAATTGTCAAAACTATAATGTAAATTGAGTACCTTTTTTTGAAATTATGGATAAGGGAATTCTATGAATCCTTACAAATTCTTGGACATACAACTTAGCATAATCTTCATTTGTATATGAGATTTAACTGGAAAGAAATGGGCTAACCTAGTCATTCAATCCACGATGACACAAATTAAATCATGCTAATGTTTGGTGCAAGAAAGCCCTATAATAAATTCCATATTAATGACCTCCCACTTCTAAGTAGGAATACCAATATCCTAAATAGTACATCTTGATCTTTAATGTTCAATTTTCACTCACTGACAATTGGGACACTTAGCCACAAAGTCTGCTACATCTGTCTTCATACCATTCTGCCAATAAACTTCCCATAAATAGCGGTACATCTTGGGATCCCCAGGGTTAATTAAATACTTAGAACTATGAGCTTCAACTAGTATTATTTCTCTCAACATATCAACATTGGGAACACATATTCGACCCTGATAGCGAAGGACACCATCTCTTCCGTAGGAGAAAATATCAACTTTTCGCTGATGTACATCCACTAACTGTCTAAGTAAAGGATCATTATGTTTTTTTATTTAACTTTAGCCACTAAAGATGACTGTAAACCATTATAAACCACTAAACCACCATCCTCTGTGCCAACAAAACATACTTCCAATAGAGCTAATCTGTGAACCTCTTTGGCCAACTCCGACTTATCCTCTTTCACATGGGATACATTACCCATAGACAACCTACTCAAAGAATGTAGCACTTTAGGTTTTTGGTCCTTAAAAATTTCTAAAATTTTATCCTCACTGCCTTAACTACGACTTACCCAACGAGTCACAGGGAGTCTTGACGGGTCCTAGGGACCCATCATAACCAAATCAGTAAGTGTGTGACTTAGTTCAGCTCTAAGTATGAGTGGCTCACTAAGAGACATAAGGATTCATTATGAGTTATTGGGTGCAAATCATAGGATGTCTAGTGTATACCCCAAATAGATTTTGTCTTGACTATAACTGGACCTTAGGAGTCGTATGGTCCCATTATGAGTTGTATCAGTTCAGTCATAGGGTTAATAGATTGTTAGTGCCCTGGTGACTATCTGTAACACCCCAATTTGCTGAACTAGAATGCTACATGGTGCCCATGACCCCGAATGACCATAAGATAACCCATGACTGATATCTATACCTAATCACTGCATAATATACTGTATAAATGCAAAAACATATACTAAAAGGCCATAAGGTTCAAACTGAATAAACATCTGGTAAAACAATGTCTGAATGCGGTATAACATTACCAAAACAAATCTAAAATAACTGTCTAACATGCTATAGTTTGAAAGCCTCTAAACCGTCTGAATAAGGATCTGATGGGACATGTCCCCAACTAACTCCAACTACTGAAATAATCTAAAAACTAAAATATTAATATAAGCATCATGTCCTCGAAGATTGAAGACTCACAGCTAACTCTGACTACTGAACTAGGATGCTTCTGATGCTCTGGAGCTCGTACTTATAAACCTATGGTATAAGACACCATAGCACAAATACGTCAGTACTTTGAATATACTAGTATGCATGTAAGGTAAGCTGAATAGAAATGGCTCATATGCATGAACAATACTAACTGACTGACTAACATGAATATGAGAATACATGTATGACTACGTTACTATAACTGAGGTCGTGATAGGATTGAATACTGAGTTCTGACTACTGAGTTTAATGATATAGATATCTGATAAAACTAGCTGAGTTTTGTACTGTATCTGAGGAACTGAATCTGAGATCAGTCCTATCTAGTAGGTGATCTCTAAATCTGATGTTACTGATACTGATTGACCATAGTTGAGATCAGTCCTACCTAGTGGGTAATCCTGAAGTCTATTTATAATGACAAGGATTGACTATATCTGACAGTCATAGATCTATACAACTGAGCTGAATTGACTGTATCTGACAGTCCTGATTCTATAACTGAAACTGTGGGATGTATTCATCTAACTGATATGCCCCATACTAAGCTAACTGGGGTCCAACTTGTAACCCCACCTGGAAGGGTGTCAGTACCACGCCACTGGTAAAGACAACTGCTGTAGAGTCAGTCTAAAGTGACCCCTGGGATCAGTCCTATATATTTAAATGCACTAACGGGTGATCCCTGAGTATGTCAGTCCTATCTAATGGGTGATATCTCATACCTACGCTGGCTACATAGTTCTGAAACTTAGGGATTGCTTCTAGGGATCTCATTCCTATCTAGCGGGTGAGTCCCCATCCCTAGGGTCGCTCGGTGCCAAATCCTACTCCCATCTGGAAGACGCTGAACTGATTAACTGAACTGAGCTAATTAACTGAACTGGACCAATTAACTGAGCTGAACTGATCAACTAAATTGAATTTACTAATTTTCGTTGACTGATGGAATGTATTGAGTTCTAAGGACTGAATGAGAATATTGAAGTTACTGATATTGACTGGGAATATTGCGGTTACTGTGATTACTGAGTACCGAGATCACTATAATTACTGAACTACTGAGATTACTAAGATTTCTGAGATTTCCTAAGTCACTTGACTAACTGAGTTCTATGGATCATAGCTTGACTGAGAGTATCATGAAAACATGACATGGCTCTAGGATCATAGCTAAATGTTTGGGTACAAGTACCCCCAGGACTCGATAAGAAGAAACTGACATAGCATGGCTTACTTGAACATATGACTAACAACACAATTCATAGTTTATACATTGAAGCACTTCATCAAACATGTGATATGCATAAGCTTGTACATACGTGGGGATTTCATGATATCATACTAGTTGGGAATTGTTCCTTTATCTAGACATTTAATCAAACACATGGTAGGCATAACATAT
>NC_061111.1:213682698-213688829 GCF_002878395.1 Capsicum annuum | reverse complement strand
ACTACTCTTAAACTATTGCATAATGCAAAAGGTTTACTAAAGCATAATGATTTTGAATTGAACCTTATGGGGTTATGTAATTTCCCAATATGATGTAAAATTAAATCAAGGGGTTGTGAATTCCGCCAAGTGACAATAATTGGTTTGGCATGTTGATGTTACATTGCAAATAGAGTTGGTATGACAATACCAACAATGTATGCCTAAATGTGTATCGTGGTTCAATGAATGGAAATGTGCGATAATTATTTTAATTGTTATTTAATGAGGGTTTGGTAATTGAGTTGTAAAAATTGTAACACTCCGATTTTATGAACCGGAATGCTACACGGTGCTCATGACCTCGAGGGACCACAAGCTAACCCATGACTGATATCTGTACCTGTACATTGCTTAACATACATATGATATTTGGAAAACATGAACATGTAGGCCATAAGGTTCAATTGAATAAAGAATCTGGTGAAATAACATCTATATGGGTGAAAGATACCCAAAACAACTGAAAACTGAATCAAATCTGAACTAAATCTGAAAGCCTCTAAACACTGTTTGAATAAGGAGTTGAAGGAACATGTCTCCAACTAACTCCTATAAATTGAAAACTAACTGAAATAATAAATGAATCGAATCATATCATCCTCGAATGAAGAGAACTCACTGCAACTCTGTATACTAGAATGCGACTGCTATTGCTGGTCTGGAACTCGTGTCTCTGAACCTATGGTGTAACATAAAGAGAAATCACCATAGCGCAAATGCGTCAATACAACTGGGGTACTGATTATAAGAGTAAATTAGGCTAAATAAAAAGGGTTTACATGCATGAGCAATGCTAACTGACCGACTATTATGAACATGAGAGTGCAAACATACATACATAATAACTGGAAACATAAATACGTAGTGGTGGATCTGTACACTAATACATGATTTACTGACTTTTGACATGACTAAAACTATGGTTCTGTCAGTATGGGTGACTGTGTCTGAGAGTCCTGGGTCTGATGGAACTATTTGAGTTTCGTACTATAATTGAATTTGACCATATCTGGCAGTCCTGGTATACAGATATCTAAAGAACTATCTGAGTTCTTTTACTGATACTGAGCCTAAAACTGTAGGAGGTAGTTGTTTAATTGACATGCCCCAATAGGTTGGGGTCCAATATCTGCCCCGACTGGAGGGGTGTCAATACTGCGGCACTGGTAAGGACAGTTGTGAGGAACCCTCAACTGGCAGGTACTCAAATGAGAATGGTGGAAACTCTCAACTGGTAGGTTAATCCACCTCATCAACCCTAGTCTGACAGGTTAAAATGTCTCAACCTATATTGGCTATGTAGTTCTGGTAGAATCATACCCTAAACTGGCAGGTGAGTTCTCATCCTTGGGTTCACTCAGTGCTAACTTCTACTCCCATCTAAAGAGGCTGAACATGATTTAATTGACTATACAAGGATTGAGTAATTAAATTTTGTTGACTAACGGAATAGCACTACTATCTGAGATTTTGCTGATATCATGAGATTTTGGAGGTTTCCTGAGTCACATGACTGACTGAGTTCTATAGATCATGGCTTGACTGAGATTATCAGGGTAATGTGACTTGGATCTAGGAACACAACTATATTTTTTGGGTACGAATACCCCTAGGACTCGATGGAAGGAAATTGACACACATGACATGACTTGATTAAAAGATTTGAGTCCACAATTCATAATATCGTACATAAGGGATTTCATACTAAGCATGATTATCAACGATATATTTCATGGAAAGGATTTCATTCCACATGGAAGTACTTGTACAACCTTAATATCATGTTCATTGCATAATCATACTAGCTATACATATCAATATCATGGAAGTTCATGTGGAATCATCTTAAGAGTTGACATAGCTTGTCATTTAAATAATATGGGGTCATGGGAACATGATTTTTAGAATTCTAGCCATTTTAAAAAAACACCTTACATGCACACTTTGGGGCATAGGTTTTCTCAACAGTTTTAATCATCTTGAACCACCCAAATTCATGGGCTTTAACTACAAGCATGCATACATCATGGAAGTCAACTTATATTAATATCTTGAAGCTTAAACAATGATCATTAACATGAAAAACATTATATAACGACAAGGAAATCAAAGTTTCTCATTTAAAAGCATGGTTCTTGAACTCTATGAACGAAAGGGGTCCATAGATAAACACTATGCATACCTGACTCAAGGTTCTTGATGTTTTTGAACTTGAAGGATTTGAAATCCTTTGATTCTTGAAGAATATTAGGTCTTGTTCTTGGAGATTAAATTTAGAGAGAAACACTAGTTTTTGTTTGTGAAATAATAATGAGCATAACGGCTGAATTCGGACTTATCTGGGTATATGTAGGCGAAGTGATCAAAATACCCCTATTAAAACGACCTAGAAATAAACTAAATGTGACATGTGATGGTCCAACTGACGGTCCGTCAGACACTTGATGGTCCGTCAGACACTTGATGGTCCGTCACTTAGCCCGTCAGACGTGTACCAGAAATGGGGTTCACTGGATAAGAGTTGACGGCCTGGATGACGGTCCATCACAACTTTGATGATCCATCAACTCATTCGTCAGTCCTTATCCAGTACGTGGCTTAACTGCCTTGGCTGTGATGGTTAAAGTGGCGGTCCGTCACTTATGTGGCGGTCCATCAACTTGGCCGTCATACCTGGGCGTTTCTGACATTTCCAAGTAAAACTTCCATAACTTCCTCATCTGATGTCGAATTTGGAAAAAATTGGTACCGTTGGAAAGCTAACTTAATTTCCCACATGATAGAAAGTTAAAATCTAAAAAAATACGTGTACAAAGATAGGTTTGTATTTTAAAGTAATTCCTAACATTCTTGAGATGATTTCTAGCTAGGAAAAAGGCACGGGTATTATAAAAATGGAGGTCCTAAGGGACCAACACTAGAAACCGCAGTTGTTGACATGCATGCTTGTATGACCGGGTGGTTCGAGTCCCCCTTACTAATATCATATGATTAAGAGGTTTGAGTCCCCCACCTTATATCACATGATTTGGTGCTTGTGTAACCTTGATATTCCAGGAGGTTCATGTCTCCTATAGTGCATATGTATTCCCTATGGTTTATGCGGCCATACGCACAAGAACCCTACTATCTGGGGGTGAGCTGGGCCCATTTAGCTCGTGGGTCCCTTCTTATGTTCTGACGGTTGAGATACACAATGCAAGCTAAAGTTTTAAAGTGTATGTTAAGCCTTTTTCCTTATCTTGACACGCGATGTATATATATTATATATACGTATATGTATATGTATTTGCATATGATTGTGTGTATTAGATTTTAGACTAATTTTGAATTCATATTCATGGTATTATTTTACCCTATATCCCTGAGTTGCATTCTAGCGCTCCAACTGCTAACTGTATCCGGATGTTGTATCCATACGCGATACAGGCATCCGAGTTACCTCTACTTTTCCTACGTAGAGTTAGGTGGATTGGTTCGGTTCATTAGTTTGTTGTGGTAAAGTTTGTGAGCTTCTATTCTTTGAAAGGCTCAGGCATTTCATCTATTTCCATTCTTAGGTTTGAGTTGATAGCTTTCATTATCATTAACATTATCATTGTCATGTGTCAGAGTTGGGGACATATCCCGAGCAAGACTGGTTTTTGTTTTTTTGTTTAGAAGGCTTTGTTGGATTGTTTTAGATTTGGGTGATGTTGGTCAGTTATTTTGGCTGTTTACTAGTTATCGGTCATAGACTTATCTTTTATTATTTTATCCTATCTTTCTCTATCTTATTATATATGTTAAGAATTCACCCAACATTGGGGATACTCTGTTGTTTGGTTAGGTGCAAAAGGGTGGTCTTCGATACCTTCTGGACTTGAGATATCTTTCATGGCTAGGACCTATTTTGACAAAATTTTGACTTTTAAAAGAGAGTCGCCACTTAATTTTGAAAAGGAATTAAGAAACCTTTATAAAAGTTACTTCAAACGATTCAAAATAGGAAAATCATTTTAAGTTAGAGATTCGAGATAAGCGGTTCATATTAACATTTTAGAAAGGTGTTACGCACCTAAAACGTCCGCTAATTTATGATTATCCGGACTGTTTGAAAATCGTCTTTTGATTAACTTTGAAAAGATTAATTTGTTGAACTAGTGATTTGATTTTTTTCAAAAAAAAGACTTGTGTAAATTAGATTTAGGCGACTTAGTAGGGATTTTAACTTAGTCTAAACAAAACTAATAAACAAATAAACACATAAAAGGGGAAGGGGGGAGAAAGTAAAGGATTTAGGCCATTGGGCCCAATCAATGAGACCTGTCCTTGTCAGGGCGCTTTCCTCATCATTTCCTGTCACTTTTGAATGATGGTCAGGGGGTGAGATTTTGTGCGCTTTCGATCGGGTGAAATGGGGATGTTCTGCCAGCTTATATCAACATGGAGTAATTTCTATTATCTGTAAAGTAAAACAACTCAAAGACAGATGTGTTAGTTTCCGTATGTGATAAGTAATGCAAAATATTTGAAAGAAAATAACCATATAGAATTGTTTGAGTCCTAGACAAATTCATCCATAGAAGCATAGCGGATAAACTTGCCTTTGATCCAAACAAACACCCCAAGCACACAAAACATTATAATAATGTGTATCCTAACTGGGGTGACCCCTTTTGAGCCAAGGGTTCAGGCCTAACAATTTTTGAAGAAAGTATATTCTTCCCTAAAGTCACACTATTATCCCCCAACTTATATAGACAAGAAATGGGCATAAATGCATACAAATGATAACAAAAGAGGGATACAATCTTTGGGGAAAAAGGGAAACAACATGAAAAAGGATAAGTTCCCGCGCAGGGGAAATGGAAAAACTAGCTACTGGAGGCTCCTTCATCTGCCTTTGACTTCTTAAATTTGTCCACTTCTCATATTGGTGACATCCATCGGTGCTCAAATTGTGCCTTAGATGCAACCTCCCAAATCGATCAATTTCTTGCTTAACTTGCTTCAGTTCTTTTTACGAAAGTAAGCAAATCAAGCTTTTCCCCAACCCCCAAATGATAATGGATTGAATTAAAAAGGCATACATTTTCTTCAACACATAAATATGGTTCGTCTGTAATTGACTCGGGGTCAATAGACGTAGGGCAGGTATTCTAATGGGCCTAATACCCCACTCGGGTATTGGCTCGTCCTAGGCTCATACCTAAAATAGGGTTTTGGTTTCGTTCTATCCTAGGCGTCTAGAGTGGGTTTGAACATTGGTTCTCAAGCGGACAACTTGAGTTTGAAAATATGAACAACGTCAGACGACTCATGTGCTAATAAGCTGTTCATATTTCCAACACATTTTGGAATTGAACAACAGGGGCTAGGACATCCATAAAACCCCGAAACAGTTTATAAGATGCAGGAATATTCCATGAGATGTGATAATTAAACTTTACATAATCGGAACACATAAAAAGTTAATCAAAAGACGAAATCAATCATTTGGTTAGAACCTAGTTAAAGATCCCCAGCAAAGTCGCCATTTCTGTTTTGATGAAATTTTGACTTTTAAAAGAGAGTCGCCACTTAATTTTGAAAAGAAATTAAGAAACCTTTATAAAAGTTACTTCAAACGATTCAAAACAGGAAGATCATTTTAAGTTAGAGATTCTAGATAAGCGGTTCCTATTAACGTTTTAGGAAGGTGTTAGGCACCTAAAACGTCCGCCAACTTGCGGTTATCCGAACTGTTTGAAAATCGTCTTTTGATTAACTTCGAAAAGATTAATTTGTTGAAATAGTAATTTGATTTTTTTCAAAAAAAAGACTTGTGTAAAATAGATTTAGGTGACTTAGTAGGGATTTTAACTTAGTTTAAACAAAACAAATAAACAAATAAACACATAAAAGAGGATTGGAGGAGATAGTAAAGGATTTAGGCCATTGGGCCCAAATCAACAAGACCTGTCCTAGTCTAGTTGGGCTTCTGACCCATTTCACCTGTCCTAAACTATTTTTCGAGCCTTTGGCTCGAGTCTTGCTCCACCTGTATTAAATACAACTTTGGCTTCGAGGCCAAAATGAATGAATAAATAAATGACTAAATGAATAAA
>NC_061111.1:213644372-213679698 GCF_002878395.1 Capsicum annuum | reverse complement strand
CCTTTGTTGTTGTTTTATTTTCGAGCTCATAAGCTACCTTGCCGAAGCAACTAAGAATCCTGAAGGGACCGACATAGCGGGGACTGAATTTCCCTTTCTTGTCGAACCTCTTCACTCCATTCATAGGTGACATCTTGAGATAGAAATAGTAATTGACCTCAAACTCGAGATCCTTTCTACGAACATCTGCATAAGACTTCGGTCATCTCTGAGCAGCCCGAAGTCTCTCTCTGATCAACTGAACTTTCTCTAAGGCATCAAATACCAAGTCAGGACCGATGACTGAGGCCTCACTAACTTCTAACCAACTGAATAGATATCTATAACTCATACCATAAAGAGCTTCGAATGGAGCCATCTGAATACTAGAATGATAGCTATTGTTGTATGCAAAGTCAATCAAAGGCAAGTGGTCTTCCCAACTTCTCTTGAAATCAATTGCACACGCCCTTAGCATATCTTCAAGAGTCTAAACGGTCCTCTATACTTGGACATCTGTCTGAGGATGAAACGCTGTACTGAGATGGAATTGGGTACCAAGACCCTTTTGGAATACTTTCCAAAAGTGAGAGATGAACTGTGTACCTCTGTCTGAGATGATAGATATTAGAACACCGTATAATCTGACCAACTCCCTTATATAGAGTTTGGCATAATCCTCGAATGAATAAGAGGTACGAACTGGAAGAAAATGAGCTGACTTGGTCATTTTGTCTACAATAACCCAAACTAAATTATGCTGATGATGAGTTCGAGGCAAACCCATCACGAAATCCATGTTTAATTCTTCCCACTTCCAAGTAGGAATGGTGAACTCCTGCATGGACCTACTAGGTTTCTGATGCTGTATCTTAACCTGCTGACATGTAGAGCACTTAGCCACAAACTCTGCAATATCTCTTTTCATCCCACTCCACCAATATATATCCCGCAAGTCATGGTACATCTTAGTGGCCCCTGGATGAATAGAGTATCGCGCACCATGCGCCCCTGCAAGAATTCTCTGCCTCAAGTCTCAGACTTCCACTATTTGTACCAAGTGTGAGCAACATCCTATAACTGGTATGCAGCTAACTCGGTGCTCTGAACAGAAGTAACTCCCATGATGTCAATGACCTTCTAGACTTGGTCAATGCACTCCTGAGGGTCTTCATCAGACTTAGACTCGAAGAAAGATGGAGGGTTTATTCAGGTGAAGTCCCAAATTCTAGCTGCTACAGAATTGGCCACTGGATTGGATAGAATAATTGGTGGCCATTTATTCTGGGCAGCCATAGACTGAGCAAGTTTTGTGAATGCGGCTCTAAACTCCGCATGAGAAACATGCTCGCCCAAAGGGTTTTTGGGCTGAGGAATTGGTTGGTTTCTTCTCTTTAGAGGCATATTCTGAAATAAGAAAAGAACGAATTAGACTGAGAGTTTAACTTGAAATTATGCTCACTAGCATGACATGAATACTGAAAGAAGGGAAACTGTTCCTAAAACATCTCATAGCCTCTGGCACATAAATGTGGTGTGCAACACATCCATGTACAAGACTCTACTAGATGTGGCTTTCAGACTTCCTAGGACTCTATTGAACCTTAGGCTCTGATACCAAGTTTGTAACGCTTTGATTTTTTGAACCGAAATCCTACAAGGTACTCATGACCCCGAGGGACCACAAGATAACCCATGACTGATATCTGTACCTATACATTGCTTAACATATATGTGATGTGCAAAAAATATGAACATGTAGGCCATAAGGTTCAATTGAATAAAGAATCTGGTAAAATGACATCCATATGGGTGAAAGATACCCAAAACAACTAAAAACTGAATCAAATCTAAATTAAATCTAAAAGCCTCTAAACACTGTCTGAATAAGGAGTTGAAGGAACATGTCTCCAACTAGCTCCTGTAAATTGAAAACTAACTAAAATAATAAATGAATCGAATCATATCGTCCTCGAATGAAGGGAACTCACTGCAGCTCTGTATACTAGAATACAACTGCTACTTCTGGTCTGGAACTCGTGTCTCTGAACCTATGGTATAACATAAAGAGAAATCACGATAGTGCAAATGCATCAGTACAAATGGGGTACTGATTATACGAGTGAGGTAGGCTAAATATGCAATGCTAACTAACCAACTATTATGAACGTGAGAGTGCAAACATACATACATAATAACTGGAAACGTAAATACGTAATGGTGGATTTATATACTAATACATGATTTATTGACTTCAAACATAACTGAAACTATGGTTCTTTCAACATGGGTGACTGTGTCTGATGGAACTATCTGAGTTTCGTACTATAATTGAATTTGACTGTATCTGGCAGTCCTGGTATACTGATATCTGAAGAACTATATGAGTTATTTTACTGTGATTGAGCCTAAAATATGTGAGGTAGTTGTTTAACCGACATGCCCCAATAAGTTGGGGTCCAATCTCTACCTCGACTGGAGGGGTGTCAATACCGCGCCATTGGTAAGGACAGTTGTGAGTGACCCTCAACTGGCAGGTACTTAAATGAGACGGTGGTAACCCTCAACTGATAGGTTAATCCACCTCATCAACACTAGTCTGACAGGTTAAGATGTCTCATCCTACGCTGGCTATATAGTTTTGGAACACAAGGATGATTGCTAAGAATCACACCCTAAACTGGCAGGTGAGTTCCCATCCTTGGGTTCACTCAGTGCTAACTTCTACTCCCATCTGAAGAGATTGAACATGATTTAACTGACTATACAAGGATTGAGTAACTAACTTCTGTTGACTGAAGGAATAACACTACTATCTAAGATTTTACTGAGATCATGAGATTTCGGAGGTTTCCTGAGTCACATGACTTACTGAGTTCTATAGATCATGGCTTGGCTAATATTATCGAGGTAGCGTGACTTGGCTCTAGGCACAAAACTATATTTTTTGGGTACAAATACCCCCAGGACTCAATGGAAGGAAACTGACATACATGACATGACATGATCACAAGATTTGAGTCCACAATTCATAATATTGTACATAAGGTATTTCATACTAAGCATGGTTATCAACAATGTATTGCATAGAAAGGATTTCATGCCACATGGAAGTATTTGCACAACCTTAGTATCATATTCATTGCATAATCATACTAGCAACACATATCAGTAGTATGGAAGTTCATGTGGAATCATCTTAAGAGTTGACATATCTTGTAATTTAAATACTATGGGGTCATGGGATCATGATTTTTAGTGTTCTAGTCATTTTAACAAAACACCTTGCATGCACACTTTGGGGCATAGGTTTTCTCAACAATTTTAATCATCTTGAACCACCCAAATTCATGGGTTTTAACTACAAGCATGCATACATCATGGAAGTCAAATCATATTAATATCTTGAAGCTTAAACAATGATCATTAACATGAACAACATCACATAACAATAAGAAAATCAAAGTTTCTCATTTAAAAGCATGGTTCTTGAACTCTATGAATGAAATAGGTCCATAGATGAACACTACGCATACCTAACTCAAGGTTCTTGATGCTTTTGAACTTACAGGATTTGAAATTATTTGATTTTTGAAGAAGATTGGGTCTTGTTCTTGGAGATTAAATTTAGAGAGAAACCCTAGTTTTTGTTTGTGAAATAATAATGAGCATAATGGCTGAATTCGGACTTATCTGGGTATATGTAGGCGAGTGATAAGTAACCAAAATAACCCTATTAAAATGACTTAGAAATAAACTAAATGTGGTGTGTGATGGTCCGACTGATGATCCGTCAGACACTTGACGGTCCGTCACTTAGCTCGTCAGATGTGGACTAGAAATGGGATTCATTGGATAAGAGTTGATGGCCTGGATAACGGTTCATCACAACTTTGATGGTCCGTCAGTCCTTATCCAGTACGTGGATCAACTTCCTTGGCTGTGGTGGTCAAAGTGGCGATCCATCAATTATTTGGTGGTCCATCAACTTGGCCGTCATACATGGGCGTTTTTGACAGTTCCAAGTAAAACGTCCATAACTTCCTCGTTTGATGTCGTATTTGGAAAAAATTTGTACCGTTGGAAAGCTAACTCAATTTTCCACGCGATAAAAAGTTAAAATCTAAAAAAATACCACTTGTATAAAGATAGGTTTGCATTTAAAGTATGTCCTAGCATCATTAAGATGATTTCTAGCTTAGAAAAAGCCACGGGTATTACAATATCTCCCCCTTGAGAACATTCATCCTCGAATGGAACTGACTGAGAGGGGAAACAATAATCCGAACATGAGTAGCTGGAACATGATCTTATGACTGAAAAACTAAATGCGTTCTACTAAAGATGCATATCTGATGCATAATTATTTATTGGACTGATACATGTATGCATGACTGAATATGCAATGGTACTTGATACCAAATTTATGATGGAACATGAACATGAAATGAATTATCAAGTTGTATTGAATGCTGAACGTGAAATTGAATGAGCTTAAGGAGGACTGTTACCTTGAGATTGATCTGGATTGGCGGAGAAGTGGTAAGGGTACTTGGTACGCATGTCTTCTTCTGCTTCCTAAGTAGCTCCCTCAACGGACTGATTTCGCCAAAGAACTTTGACTAGAGGGACTTCTTTGTTCCATAGCCTACGAATCTGATAATCTAAAATTTAGACTGGAATCTCTTCAAAACAGAGGCTGTCCTAAACATCAATGTTCTGAATAGGGACTACAACTATTGGGTCACCTATGTACTTCTTGAGCAAAGAGACATGGAAGTCCGGATAAACTGAGCCTAGATTTGAAGGCAATTTGAGCTCATTAGCTACCTTGCCGAAGCGACTAAGAATCCTGAAGGGACTGACATAGCAGGGACTGAGTTTCCCTTTCTTGCCGAACCTCTTCACTCCTTTCATAGGAGAGATCTTGAGAAAGACATAGTCATTGACCTTGAACTCGAGATCCTTTCTATGAACATCTACATAAGACTTTTTTCGGCTCTGAGCTGCCCGAAGTCTCTCACTGATCAACTGAACTTTCTCTGAGGCATCTAATACCATGTCAGGACCAATGACTGAGGCCTCACTAACTTTGAACCAACCGAATGGATATCTACACCTCCTACCATAGAGAGCTTCGAATGGAGCTATCTGAATACTAGAATGATAGCTATTGTTGTAGGCAAACTCAATCAAGGGCAAGTGGTTGTCCCAACTTCCCTTGAAATCAATTGCACACGCCCTTAGCATATCTTCAAGAGTCTGAATGGTCCTCTCTAGTTGGCCATCTGTCTGAGGTTGAAATGCTATACTAAGATGGACTTGGGTACCAAGACCCTTTTGGAACGCTTTCCAAAAGTGAGAGATGAACTGTGTTCCTCTGTCTGAGATGATAGATAATGAAACATTGTATAATCTGAGCAAATACCTAATATAGAATTTGGTATAATCCTCAGCTGAATAAGAGGTATGAACTGGAAGGAGATGAGCTGACTTGGTTATTCTGTCTACAATAACCCAAACTGAATTATACTGATGACGACTTCGAGGCAAACCCATCACGAAATCCATGTTCATTTCTTCCAATTTCCAAGTAGGAATGGTGAACTCCTGCATGGACCCACTAGGTTTCTGATGCACTATCTTAACCTGCTGACATGTAGAGTACTTAGCCACAAACTCTGCAACATTTCTTTTCATCCCACTCCACCAATAGATCTCCCGTAAGTCATGGTACATCTTAGTGGCCCCTGGATGAATAGAATATCACCCACCATGCGCCTCTGCAAGAATTTTCTGCCTCAAGTCATCTACATCTGGAACACACAGACGACCCTGGCAACAAAGGACACCATCTTCTCCTTAGGAGAAAGCCTTTACTTTCTGATTCTGAACTGACTCTTTTAGCTTGACAAGGCTGGGATCCCTGTCTTGCTTTTATTTCACCTTGGAAACTAGAGATGACTCTAAACTACTCTGAACACATACACTACGCTCTGAAGAGTCGACTAAGCAAACGCCTAGTTTGGCAAGCTGATTAATTTCTTGGGCTATCTTTTTCTTACTATCTTCAACATGAGAAACACTACCCATGGAGAGTCTATTGAGAGCGTCAGCCATAATGTTTGCTTTGCCCGGATGATAAAGGACACTCATGTCATAATCCTTCAAGAGCTCTAACTACCTTCTCTAATAAAGATTGAGATATTTCTGAGAAAAGACATACTGGAGGGTCTTATGATCTGTGAATACATCTACATGAACTCCGTATAAATAATGCCTCCAAATCTTCAAGGTAAATACTATGGATGCTAACTCAAGATCATGAGTAGGATAATTCTTCTCATGGGGCTTTAGCTGTCTGGAGACATAGGCTATGACCTTAACATGCTGCATGAGGACACAACCTAAATCCACTCTGGATGCATCAAAATAGACTACAAAACCATCTGAACCATATGGAAGAGTTAGGACTAGGGCTGAGCTGAGTCGAGTCTTCAACTCTTGAAAACTTTTCTCGCAAGAATCTGACCATTGAAACTTAACCTTCTTTTGAGTCAATCTGGACATAGGAGATACAATAGAAGAAAATCCCTGGACAAAGCATCTGTAATAGCCATCCAAACCCAACAAACTTTTGATATCTGAAGGAGAGACAGGGCGAGGCCAGTTTCTTACCCCTTCGGTCTTCTAAGGATCTACTCTAATGCCATCACCAGAAATAATATGGCAAAGAAATGCAACTGATCTTAGCCAAAATTTGCACTTACTAAACTTGGCGAATAATTGATGATCTCTGAGAGTCTAAAGAACAATCCTGAGATGGTCTGAATGATCACACTCCATGTGAGAATAGACCAGAATATTATCTATGAAGACTATGATGAACATGTCTAAGTACTGCTTAAACACCCAATTCATCAAGTCCATGAAGGCTGCAGGGGTATTAGTAAGACCAAAGGACATGACTAGAAATTCGAAGTAACCTACCGAGTATGGAAAGATGTCTTCAGGATGTCACATTCCCTAACTTTGAGCTGATGATAACCTGATCTGAGGTCTATCTTGGAGAAATAACTGGCACCCTAAAGTTGGTCAAACAAATGATCTATTCTATGAAACGGATACTTGTTCTTGACCGTGACTTTGTTGAGCTGACGATAACCAATACACATCCTAAGAGAACTAACTTTCTTGCACACAAATAAGACTGGTGCACCCCATGGGGATACACTGGGCCTGATGAATACTTTTTTAAGAGATCTATCAACTGATCTTTCAGTTCTTTGAGTTCTATTGGTGTAATTCTATATGGTGGAATAGAGATAGGATGAGTATCTGACAGAATGCCAAAGTCTATTTCCCTTTCAGGGGGAATGCCTGGAAGATCTTCAGGAAAGACATCTGAATATTCATTAACCACTAGGACTGATTCGAGACTGGGAGATTTGGAAATGGAATCCTTTACATGCATGAGATGATACAAACACCCCTTTGAAATCATTTTCCTTGCCCTAAGGTAGGAAACAAGTTGACCCCTAAAAAATGAAGTACTACCCTTCCACTCTAGGACGGGCTCATTCAGAAACTAAAATTGAACTCTCCGGGTCCTGCAGTCGACTGTGGCTTAGCAGGAATGAAGCCAATCCATGCCAAGAATGACATCAAAATCAGTAATCTCTAATTCAACTAAATATACTGACGTCGATTTCTAAAATATTATAACAGGGCAGTTTCTGTATACCCGTTGGGCTATGATGGTTTTACCCACTGGGGTAGAGACTAAAAAGAGTTCTGCTAAAATTTTGGAACTGATTCCGAAATCGCCTGCTATGTATGGAGTGATAAAAGACAAGGATCCACATGGATTTAGAAAACCATAAACATGAACATGGAAAATCTGTAACATACCAGTAACAGCATCAGCAGAAATTTCCTGATCCTATTGAGTCTGGATAGCATAGAGTCTATTTGGGTGTTGCCCATTAGTAGTATTGGAAGTGGCACCCTATTGGTTCGGGTAACCAGACTGAGCTGTGGAACCATTTTGCTGACCCTAATAACTGGACTGAGGACAATCTCTAACTCTGTGGCCTGGCTTGCCACATCCAAAACAAACATCACTACCAGCTCTACAAATATCCTGGTGGTTCTTACCATAATTCGACATAGGGGATTAGTTCGGGCATTACTGACACTGCCCTGAGATTTAGAGCCGGGTGCTCTATCTCTTAACTTAGAAGCTGGAGCACTGGCTGAATAATGAACTGGAGCTAATGACTTAGGATGAAACTAGGAACAATTTCCTCTCTCTGATTTAGGCTAAGCAAAACTGAAATTGCCTAATCTTGCTCTCTTATTCTGCCTCTCCCTAGCCCTAACCTTTTTCTCCTCTATTTGCTGAGCATGGGTCATGAGCCTGGATAAAGTCATATCACTATTCATCATTGTAGATCTACACTCATTTACCATGCTATCATTCACTCCTGACATGAACTTACTCATCTTAGCCCTGTTGTCTGCAACCATATGAGGGGCATATTTGGCTAACTGAGTAAATTTGAGAGAATACTCCCTAACCATCATATTTTCCTACCTAAGGTTGATAAAATCAAGAACTTTGGCCTCCCTCAGCTCTTGGGGAAAGAATCTATCTAAAAAAGCCGTGACAAATTCCTTCCACTCTATAGGACCTGTATCCTCTAACCTCTCAGACTTCCACTGTTTGTACCAAGTGTGAGCAACATCCTATAACTGGTATGCGGCTAACTCAACGCTCTAAAAAAAGTAACTCCCATAATGTCAATGACCATCTGGACTTGGTCAATGAATCCTGAGGGTCTTCATTAGACTTAGACCCGAAGAAAGATAGAGGGTTCATTCGGGTGAAGTCCTAAATTCTAGCTGCTGTAGAATTGGCCACTAGATTGGTCGAAATAACTGGTGGCTATTCATTATAGGTATCCATGGACTGAGCAAGTGTTGTGAATGCGACTCTTAAATCCGCATGAGAAACATACTCGCCCAAAAGGTTTTTGGGCTGAGGAACTGGCTGGTTTCTTCTCTTTGGAGGCATATTCTGAAATAAGAGAAGAACGAATTTGACTGAGTTTAACTCGAGATTATGCTCACTAGAACAACATGAATAATGAAAGAAGGGAAACTATTCCTAAAACATCTCATAGCCTCTGGCACATAAATGTGGCGCGCAATACACCTATGTACAAGACTCTACTAGATGCGACTTTCAGACTTCCTTGGGCACTATTGAACCTTAGGCTCTGATGCCAAGTTTTTAACACCCTAATTTTTTAAATTGGAATGCTACACAGTGCTCATGATCCTGAGGGACCACAAGCTAACCCATGACTGATATCTGTACCTATACATTGCTTAATATACATATGATATATGGAAAACATGAACATGTAGGTCATAAGTTTCAACTGAATAAACAATCTGGTAAAATAACATCCATATAGGTGAAAGATACCCAAAATAACTGAAAAGTGAATCAAATCTGAACTAAATCTGAAAGCCTCTAAACGTTGTCTGAATAAGGAGTTGAAGGAAAATATCTCTAACTAACTCCTGTAAACTAAAAACTAATTGAAATAATAAATGAATCAAATCATATCATCCTCGAATGAAGAGAACTCACTGCAGCTTTGTATACTGGAATACGATTGCTATTGCTGGTCTGGAACTTGTGTCTCTGAACCTATGGTGTAACATAAAGAGAAATCACCATAGTACAAATGCATCAGTACAAATGGGGTACTGAATATACGAGTGAGGTAGGCTAAATGAAAAGGGTTTACATGCATGAACAATGCGAACTGACCGATTATTATGAACGTGAGAGTGCAAATATACATACCTAATAACTGGAGACGTAAATACGTAATGGTGGATCTATACACTAATACATGATTTACTGACTTTTGACATGACTGAAACTATGGTTTTGTCAACATGGGTGACTGTGTCTGACAGTCCTGGGTCTGATAGAACTATCTGAGTTCCGTACTATAATTGAATTTGACTATATCTGGCAGTCCTGGTATACTGATATCTAAAGAACTATCTAAGTTCTTTTACTGAGACTGAGCCTAAAACTATGGGAGGTAGTTGTTTAACCGACATGCCCCAATAAGTTGGGGTCCAATATCTTTCCTGACTGGAGGGGTGTCAATATCGCGCCACTAGTAAGGACAGTTGTGAGTGACCCTCAACTGGCAGGTACTCAAATGAGAATGGTGGTAACCCTCAACTGGTAGGTCAAGCCACCTCATCAACCCTAGTCTGACAGGTTAAGATGTCTCAACTTACGTTGGCTATTTAGTTCTGGTACACAAGGATGACTGCTAAGAATCACACCCTAAACTGGAAGGTGAGTTCCCATCCTTGGGTTCACTCGGTTCTAACTTCTACTCCCATCTAAAAAGACTGAACATGATTTAATTGTCTGTTCAAGCACTAAGTAATTGACTTCTGTTAGCTGACGAAATAGCACTACTATCTGATATTTTGCTGAGATCATGAGATTTCAGAGATTTCCTGAGTCATATGACTGACTGAGTTCTATAGATCATGGCTTGACTGAGATTATCAGGGTAACGTGACTTGGATCTAGGCACACAACTATATTTTTTGGGTATGAATATCCCTAGGACTCGATAGAAGGAAATTGACACACATGACATGACTTGATCACAAGATTTGAGTCCACAATTCATAATATCGTACCTAAGGGATTTCATACTAAGCATGGTTATTAACAATGTAGTGCATGGAAAGGATTTCATGCCACATAGAAGTACTTGCACAACCTTAGTATCATGTTCATTGCATAATCATACTAGCAATACATATCAATAGCATGGAAGTTCATGTGGAATTATCTTAAGAGTTGACATAGCTTGTCATTTAAATAATATGGGGTCATGGGAGCATGATTTTTAGCATTCTAGGCATTTTAACAATACACCTGGCATGCACACTTTGGGACATAGATTTTCTCAACAATTTTAATCATCTTGAACCACCCAAATTAATGGGTTTTAACTACAAACATGCATACATCATGGAACTCAACTTATATTAATATCTTGAAACTTATACAATGATCATTAACTTGAACAACATCACATAACAACAAGGAAATCAAAGTTTCTCATTTAAAAGCATGGTTCTTGAACTCTATGAACGAAAGGGGTCCATAGATGAACACTACGCACACCTGACTCAAGGTTCTTGATGTTTTTTAACTTAAAGGATTTGAAATCGTTTGATTCTTGAAGAAGATTGGGTCTTGTTCTTGGAGATTAAATTTAGAGAGAAACCCTAGTTTTTGTTTATGAAATAATAATGTGCATAATGGCTGAATTCGGACATATTTGGGTATATGTAGGCGAGTGATAAGTGATCAAAATACCCCTGTTAAAATAACCTAGAAATAAACTAAACGTGGTATATGACGGTCCAACTGATGGTCCGTCAGACACTTGATGGTCCGTTACTTAGCCCGTCAGACGTGGACCAGAAATGGGGTTCACTGGATAAGAGTTGATGACCTGGATAATGGTCCTTCATAACTTTGATGATCCGTCAACTCGTTCGTCAGTCCTTATCCAATACGTGGCTCAATTGCCTTGGCTGTGATGGTTAAAGTGGAGGTCCTACACTTATGTGGCGGTCTGTCAACTTGGCCGTCATACCTGTGTGTTTCTGACAGTTCCAAGTAAAATGTCCATAACTTCCTTATCTGATGTCGGATTTGGACAAAATTGGTAACGTTGGAAAGCTATGTCAATTTTCCATGTGATAGAAAGTTAAAATCTCAAAAAATACCATGTGTACAAAGATAGTTTTGCATTTTAAAGTAAGTCCTAACATTCTTGTGATGATTTCTAGCTAGGAAAAAGGCATAGGTATTACAAAAAATGGAGGTCCCAAAGGACCAACACTAGAAACCGCAGTTGCTGGCGTGCATGCTTGTATGATCGGGTGGTTTGAGTCCCCCTTACTTATATTATATGATTAGGAGGTTTGTGTCCCCCACATTACATCACATGATTTGGTGCTTGTGTAACCTTGATATGCCAGGAGGTTCATGTCTCCTATAGTGCATATGTATTCCCTATGGTTCATGCGACCATACGCACAAGACTCCTACCATCTGGGGGAGAGCTAGGGCCATATAGCTCGTGGGTCCCTTCTTATGTTATGACGGTTGAGATACACAATCTAAGCTAAAGTTTTAAAGTGTATGTTAAGACTTTTTCCTTATCTTGACACATGATTTATATATATACATATATATATACGTATATGTATATGTACTTGCATATGATTATGTGTATTAGATTTTAGACTAGTTTTGAATTCATATTCATGGCATTATTTTATCCTATATCCTTGAGTTACATTCTAGAGATCCAACTGCTAACTATCTCTGGATGTTGTATCCATACGCGATATAGGTAGTGGAGTTACCTCTATTTTTCCTTCATAGAGTTAGGTGGATCGGTTTGGTTCGTTAGTTTGTTGTGGTAAAGTTTGTGAGCTTCTACTCTTCAAAAAGCTCAGGCATTTCATCTATTTCCATTCTTAGATTTGAGTTGATAGCTTTCATTATCATTAACATTATCATTGTCATGTGTCAGAGTTGGGGACATATCTCGAGCAAGACTGGTTTTTGTTTTTTTGTTTAGAAGGCTTTGTTAGATTATTGTGGATTTGGGTGATGTTGGTTAGTTATTTTGGCCGTTTACTAGTTATCGATCATCGACTTATCTTTTATTATTTTATCCTATCTTTCTCTATCTTGTTATATGTTAAGAATTCACCCAACATTGGGGATACTCTATTGTTTGGTTAGGTGAAAAAGGGTGGTCTCCGGTGCCTTCTGGACTTGAGATACCTTTCACGGCTAGGACCGAGTTTGTTTCATGAAAAAAATGGTATCAGAGCCTAGGTTTGGTGTCATTGGGTGTCCAACAAAGCTGTGTCAAGTAGAGTCTCTTTTATGAGTGTGTAGCATTCTACACTTATGAGGGAGAGGCTACGAGGCATTTAGGAATGTTCCCTTTGTTGTTGTTTTATTTTTGAGCTATAAAGTCTAAGGCTTGGAATCTCCTCTAATTCTAGTATGTTCGCCTTTTAGATCATGCCTCCTAGAAGATCTGATACTCATGGAAACTCTTCTATCTCTTCTGAGGAAAATGTGTTCGGAGCTTATCCTACTCCAAGAGTTCAGACCCGGTCTAGGGTCGCTGCTTTTGATTTCCCTAATGGAGATCCACCGGCTCCCCTATCCATACTCAGGAACCTCAAGTTGGCGTGTCTAATGCTGAGTTTTGCTAGTTGATTTATTTTCTTACCCAGTTGGTGGCCTCCCAGACTCAGAGAGTAACTATTTTTCTCCATCTTTTGAGGACACTAGAGTTGGCTAATTTATGAGGTTGAGTCCTCCCTTTTCACTAGTTCTAAAGTTGAGTAAGATCATAAAAAATTCATTGATGAGATGGAAAAGATCTTTTCTGTAAAGCATGTTACTAATATGGAGGGTGCAGAGTTCGTGACTTATCAGTATGGGATGACTTTTCTTGATCACTTCTTCCGTCAGGAGTTGAAGGAGGCGAGGTCTGAGGAATTTGTGAATTCAAAGAAAGGCAGGATGATAGTAAAGGAGTATGCCTTCAAGTTTGATCTATTTTTGCATTATACTCCTGAGTTCGTGTCTAGCATGAGGGCTAGAATAAGGAAGTTTGCCTCTGGGTTGTCCCATGAGTTGATCCTGGAAATCAAGGCTGCCTTGTTGAACATGGATATGGACATCTCTCGAATTGTGGTGTATATGCAACAAATGGAAGAAGAAAAGAAGAAGCAAATGGGGATGAGTAAAAGGAAGAATAAGAAATTTCAATATTCAGATTAGGGTGGAGGTTAGTAGCAAAGTAGTAGAGACGAAGGAAAGTGGTCTAAAAAGAAGTAGGGAAATTTAGGTTCTTACTCTACGACTAGTGCTACTTATCCAAAGCCATTGGGCGATCATCATTCTTAGTTTGATAGTAGGTTTAGAGCACCAGGAGCCTAGCCTGAAGATAGTGGGGCTCAGTCAGCTCCATCATATCCCCTTGTAGATTCTGTGGTCAGTTGTATCATGGTGTTTGTGAAGAAGGTAGGAACAAATGTTTTAAATGCGGGAAAATTGGCCATATACAGAGGGAGTTTCATTCTAAGGTTGCTTCTAAGTCAAATAAGATTCCTATTGCTATTTCATCAGCTCCAACACCAAAGGGTGATACTTCTACTTCAGGCTCCAGCACTGGACGGAACTATCTGTATGCTCTTTCCACCCGCCAGGATTCTGAAGCGTCCTATGATGTTATTAATAGTATGCTCAAACTTTTCTATCGTTAAGTATATTGTCTACTTGATCCTGGGTCTACCCCCTCTTATGTGACCCCTTATGTGGCTATTCATTTTGGTTTTGACCTTGAGAGTATTTTGGATCCCTTCTCTGAATCCACTTCAGTGGGTGACTCCATTGTGGCTAAAAGAGTCTATAGGGGTTGTGTGATATCGGTTTGTAGTAGGAAGACCTTGGTAGATCGAATAGAGTTAGACATGTTAGACATTGATGTGATTAGGGGGATAGATTGGTTGCATTCGTGCAATGTGTCTTTGGATTTTTGAACTTGAAGGGTTAGTTTCCAATTCCCTAATGAGCCAATAATTGAATGGGAAGGTAGTTCCCTAGTACCTAAGGGAAAGTTTATTTTGTATCTTAGAGCCCATAAATTGGTTTCTAAAGGGTTCCTTGGCATGACCCTATCCAGGGCCTAGTTGTGTCGGGTAATTCAAGCTCAATCGGGATCGGAGACCACCCCCAATACCCCACCATAATTTCCCTACATCCCATATAAATGAGTTCCAAATATATATACATATATAATAAAAAAAATGGAACAATCATAAATCAAATATAGTTAACGTGTGTTGTCCCCAATACCAATACCAATGCCAAGGCTGACACTAATACCGACACCGCCCATACCAATCCATTGTAGTCCCACAAAGCCTCTATCCGAAAGTAAGGCTATATCCGACCGGGACAGGCCCCCGACTATAGACAAAACCCAAGTGTATGAAATGACAAAAGTATGTAAAGAAATCCATGACATAAAATGGAACCTTCCAGAGTATGGAAGCTTACCACTTCAATCCAACACAAGCTGATCTCGAATCCGTTCACTAAGCAAGAGTAGTAGAACAACGACTTCCTGCATCCCATGGAGGTACAACGCATGAATATGGTTTAGTGGGTGAACGCTAACATGCAATCAGGACAATGATAAAATAATTACAACCTTCAAAACCAAGTAAACAACCATATGCATTAATAATCATACATATATATAGTCCATGCCGGTAAAAAGAACCGGGTTTAGCATGCCTTTAAAACCATTAACATGGGTATGTGTAGTTTAACCATCCTAGAACCATCCACGGGCTATATGGGTCTAGTGTTATTCCCCGAACGGACCCTAACACGTGTAGCCGCATAAACCAGAGATACCATAGGGGTAGGGTATTCCCATCTATACCATAGGGGTAGGGTATTCCCATCTACCCTTCGCCCTATATGATACATATTTAAAAGTATATTTTTAGGGATTCTCGTGTACCCTATAAGTGTATGGTCGCCATGAACTATACTCATGTAGGCAAACATGAGTTTCTAGTATCCGTCTATTAGTCTCACACCTTCATGGTTAGCTATCACACCCTACTATTATTGCACAATTAAAAGCATTAGCACACAACCAAAACACCAATTCCATTTATTATTAACCAAGTTAATAAGAAGTGGTATTGTCATACCGACTATAACTTACAATAAATGTCCTTAGCCAACCTTTTTAAAGAAGGGATTCCCATGTACCCGTAGATCCCAGTATCATTAAGTTTACTTGGGGGATTCCCGTGTACCCCATAAGTAGTTCATTATTATGTTTGCTTGGGGGATTCCCATGTACCCTACAAGGCTTTTAATACCATGAAAAATTTTTCAATAAAAGTACAACAATGTAACAAAAGCATTCTCATAGGCATTTTATCAAACATGTTAAAGCCATATCATTTCCAAAACCAAAACCAAGTACCAATTAACCATTACCATGCAAACACATATTCAAATCACCATCATAACATAAAGACCATAAGTAAAAACATGGGAAACCATAACCAAACCATTTATAACCAAAATCTCCAACATATAATTCAAAACCCAATACCATACCAAAATTATACCATGAAAACCATACATTAAATCATGCCATCAGTTGAACTAAAAATAAGGGAGGAGTAACATGCCTTAGATTACAAAGAATACGGAGGTAAACCACCCTTGTAAGCCCCAAATTGACCACCCTAAAGGAAACCCTAGCCTTTCTTGACCCAAGAGCCTTGAGAGAGATTTTAGAGAGTTTAGAGTGTTTTGATTTGGAATAGTAGGGCAAATAATATCCTAAGAGTGTTTTAAGTCGTGGGGTCATGAGGGGTTGAGAGGGGAAATATACAGAATACCCGAACTTAAACAGTACAAATTTCCCATAGGAATTTATGATCATTCCCCCTCCAATCGTACCCTACCATATAAGTGGTACCCACTACTTGTACCCTAGGAATACCTTGGACCCCAACACTGTCCAATATACAACCACCAAGGCCAACTCGTCCCCAAGTATACGACAAGTACCCTAGAACTATACCTTAGGCAGAATAGAATCCTCTAGGCTAGACTTAGGGCATCATACGATCTAATATCATACTACTAGTACCCTAATATATGACTAGTATGATCCACTAGTACCGTGGAAAGAAAGCATCCAAACCACACTGATTAACATACGACAAACCCCCCTAAACTCTACCCTATCATACGACTAGTACCCTCTAGTCGTATGATGTCCAGAATCTCAAGCTTAAGAATTTTCTAAGGGATAAAACTAGGGTGTTTCAATTCTCTCTTAATTAGATCATTCGTCCTTGAATTATGGGTAAAGGCAAACACAAGCATGAGTTAACACATCATTACACCTCGAAATAACCTTTAACCAAGTTAGAAAACAAAATGCAAGGAAATCAACCTTTTCTTTAATCAAAATTGGAAAACAAGGATGTTATGAAGAATACAAACCTTAAGCACGAATATCTGGATTGGAAAAAGAATATGGATAGTTGGACTTCATGTGCTCTTCTACTTCCCAAGTAGCGTCTTCCACCTTGTGTTCCTCCATAGAACCTTTACCGAGGCTGCATCCTTGGTCCGAGACCGATGAAACTGATGATCTAAGATCTCAATCGGGATCTACTCATAGGATAGGGAATCTAAAATACCAATCCTTGATAGGAACCACTTGAGATGAATCACCAACACACTTCCTCAATATTGATACATGGAACACTGGATGAATGGAGCTCAAACTAGAAGTCAACTCCAATTCATATGCAACATTACCCTTATTTCGGTGTTTGAGGACCAACATACCGGTGTTTGAGCTTGCCCTTATTCCCAAATTACATCACTCCCTTCATAAGAGACACCTTTAGGTACACCCTATCACCAAACTCAAACTCTAAGTCCCTACATCTTACATCTGCATTGGACTTTTGGCGACTTTGGGCCGTCTTAAGCCTATCCTAAATCACCTTCACCTTATCCATAGCCTGATAAGCCAATTTCGGACCAAATATATCCACCTCACCAAGATCAAACCACCCAATAGGATATCTATATCTCCTACCATATGATTTCTCAAAAGGGACCATCCCAATACTAGATTGGCAACTACTATTGTAAGCAAACTCTATAATAGGTAGATCCTCAACCTAGTTGTTACCATAGTCAATCACACATGCATGAAGCATATCCTCCAACATCTGAATAGTCCTTTCTTCTTTCCTATCCATCTACAGGTGAAAAGCAGTACTCAGACAAACCTTAGTCCCCAAAACTTTCTGAAACAACCGTCAAAAGTGAGATAAAAACTGCGTACAATAATCAGAGATGATAGATACAAGTACCCCATACAACTTCACAATCTCTTGGAGGTACAACCTTACATAATCCTTAGATGAAAAGTTAGTCCTCACTGATAAAAAGTGAGCTGACTTTGTCATTCTATCTACGATGATGCAAACTGAATCAAATTAATTCTGTGACCGAGGAAGACCGGTAAGGAAATCCATGTTGATCACTTCCCACTTCCATTCAGGAAACTTAATTTCTTGATATAACCCTTCGGGCCTCATGTGCTCAACTTTTACTTGTTGATACACCATACACTTGGCCATAAAATCAGCCACATACCTCTTCTTACCATTCCACCAATACATCTACTTGAGGTCATGATACATTTTCTTCAAACCGAGATGAACAACATAGTGCAATTCATGCACCTCAGCCAAGATCCTTTCTCACAAACCAGCAACATCGAGAACACATAACCTTTCTTGGTACTGCATGGTATCATCACAACTAACCTCAAATGCCATAACTTTTTCCTACCTATATCACCCTTTATTTTAATCAAGATAGGATCTAACATTTGCTTCTCCTTAATATCTGAACCATGAGACGACCGCACCACTTCCTGTACCAAAACACCACCATCCTCGAAGTCTAAGAGATGAACTCCAAGGTTATCCAAATGGTGAATATCCTTCACCAACACCCATTTCTGTTTTTGCACAAGAGCTAAACTCCCCATGGACAAACTTCTAAGAGCATCAACAACCACGTTAGATTTACCTGGGTGGTAGTGAAGACTCATATCATAGTCCTTGAGAAGCTCAAGATATCTTCTTTGCTTGAGATTAAGATCTATCTGAGTGAATACATACTACAAACTCTTATGATTAGAGAAGATGTCCACGTGCACTCCATACAAATAGTGCCACCAAATTTTCAATGCAAACACCATAACTAATAGTTAAATCATGAGTATGATAGTTCCTTTAATGCACCTTCAACTACCCGGAAGCATAAGCTATCGTCTTACCATGCTGCATCAAAACATAATGAATTCCCATTCGGGATGTATCATAGTAAACTACAAACCGTTCAGTGCCTTTCAATAAAGTCAAAACCAGAGCCGAAGTTAGCTTATCCTTTAGCTTGTCGAAACTACCCTCATAAGCATCTTACCAAGAGAACTTTACTTTTTTCTGAGTCAACTTAGTCAATAGGACAACTATAGTCGAGAAACTCTCAACAAACCTTTTATAGTAGCCAGTCAAACCCAAGAAGTTTCGAATGTTGGTTGGAGTCATAGGTCTAGGACACTTCTTAACCACTGCAACCTTTTGCGAATCCACCATGATCGCCCATAAAAGATAATATGACCCAGAAAAGTGACAACGTTCAACTGAAATTAACATTTTGAGAATTTGGCATACAACTGCTACTCTTTCAAGGTCTGTAACATAATACAGAGGTGATTGACATAATACACCTCATCTTAGAATACACCAAGATGTCTTCTAAGAACATAATGATAAATAGATCCAAAAACTGATAGAAAACTCTATTTATCAAATCCATAAACACTGTCGAAGTATTGGTCAACCCAAACGATATCACCAAGAACTCAAAGTGCCTATTCTAAGCACAAAAGACAATTTTAGGGATATCTAACTGCCTAATCTTAGCTAATTATACCCGGATCAAAGATCAATCTTAGAAAAGAATTTAGCACCTTGCAACTGATCAAGCAAGTCGTCTATCCTTAGAAAAAGATACTTATTCTTAACCATCACCTGATTCAACTATCGATAGTCAATACACATCTAAAGGGAACTATTTTTCTTATGCATGAATAACACCGGTGTGCTCCATAGGGACACACTAGGATGGATGAAACCCTTATCTAAAAGATCCTTAATTTTCTCCTTAAGCTCCTTCAAATTAGCCGGAGCCATTTTATAAGGGGGAATAGAAATTGGATGAGTTTACAGAACTAGATCAATCACATACTTAGTCTCCCTATAAAGAGGAACACCAGGAAGGTCATCAGGGAACCTCAAGAAATTCATTCACTATCAGAATCAAATGTAAGGAAGGGTCTTCCGAGTTAGAATCTTTAACCCGGACTAAATGATAAAGACACCCCTTGGAGATTAATCTATGAGCTTTAATATAAGATATGAACTTCCCTTTAGGAGATAGGAACCACACTCTCACTAAATAACTAGCTCATTAGGGAATTTAAAGATGACCTTATAGGTTCGATAATCTAAGGATGTATAGCACAAGTGCAACCAATCCATACCCAGAATAATATCAAAATACACCATATCTAATTCATACAAATCCACCAAAGTCTCCTTACTACCAATAGTTACCACACATCCCTTATAAACTCTTTTAGATATCACATAATCACCCATTAGGGTAGAAACAAAAAAGGGTTGACATATCCTTGAGATCAAAACCAAAATACACAGCTACAAATGGGTCACATAAGAGGGAGTGGACCCAAAATCAAGTAAAAAATACACATCATCGAAGAAAAGTTTCAATATACCACTTATGACATCAGGCGATGCCTCAGAATTCTATCGGGCAGTAAGTGCATACAGACAGTTCTGACTAGTGTCAAAACTAGATGGTTCACCCTTTAGTGCTGGAGCTAATGATTAAGCAACTGGAACCTTATTTGTCCCCAAATAAACCTCACCAACTGGATAGTTTCTAAGCATATGTCCTAGATGACCACGTTTAAAGCACCTATCCCTTCCCTCATCACATAAACCTAGATGCAACCTACCATAGAACCTATAAGGAGGACATGATAAAATTGACTGAGCCACACTAGCCTGATATTAGGCACCCTATTCCCTAAAGTTGTTGCCACCCTGCTGGTACTTGTCACCCGATAGCTTTGAGTAAGGAGCACTAGCTGTGGTGAAAGAAGCAGAACTCCCTAACTTCTTCTTTGGCCACTTACGACCATCTCTACCACTTTGTTGTTTGCCACTACCCTACTTAGAGAACCTAAACTTCTTACCTTACCTTTCCCCTATCTCAACCTACTTTTTCTTTTCCTCTTTTACCTGTTGTATATGAGCAACTAACTTATAGATGTCCATGTCCTTGATCATCAAGGCAATATTACTTTCAAGGATCAACTCATAAGATAGACCTAAGGCAAAATTTCTTATGCCGGTCCTCATTCTTGACACCATCTTTGGAGCATACCAAGACAACTGGTGAAACTTTAGGGCATACTCCTTAATTGTTATCTTCCCCTATTATAGATTAACAAATTCCCCTGCTTTACTTCCCTCAACTTCTAAGAAATAAGCAGTCAAGAAATGCATTGGAGAAAGTCTCCCACAAAGATGACTCCTTAACATCACCTCTTTCCCTATCCCATTCCTTGTACTATTGGTACACCACATTCTTCAGTTGGAAAGCAGTAAACTCCACTCCTTCCACATTCGTGGCATGCATAACCCTAAAAATATTTTCTATCTCATTCAGAAAACCCTAAGGATCCTACTCCACCTTAACACCAATAAATATTAGAGGACTTAACCTCATAAACTGGTCAACCCTTGTAGCCTAAAAAGATGTAGTAGATGCACCACGCTCAGCCTGAAAAGTTACAAACTAGGCAATCATATGAATCAACTGGCGAAACTCTATATTCATCTTGTTGGCATGAGGAGGACTAGAGGGAACCAGTAGAACTCCACAATAATTAAAAACTAGACCCATAGATTGAGTATGGATCCTATAAGTAGAGCGTGTCCTATCAATATCATCCCCAGTTAGGACAGAGAAGTTTTCGTGCATATCAAATCATTGAGGCATGATCTAAAAATTAAACAAATAGGAATTAGAGAGGATTTCAAGACCGTAGACATTATATCTTGAAATCAGAACACAAGTAAGAGAAATATTCCTATGCCTTATAGCCTTTCCTTTATGAGTGTGGTGCACTGCACACCCTTAAAAGAGACTCTACTAGACATGGCTTTGTGGACTCCTAATTAACCATGAAGCTAGGTCTCTGATAATATGATATGACCTAAACTAGGGCCTAGTCATGTCGAGTGCCTCAAGCCCAATCAGGACCTGAGACCACCCCCAATACCCGACCATAACTACCCTATATCCCAAATCAAATGAGTTGCAAATATAATACATATATATAATCCAAAACAAAATGAAATAATCATAAATCAAATATATTCAATCGGTGTCAGCCCCAATACAAATACCAATGCC
Organism: Capsicum annuum; assembly: GCF_002878395.1. Lineage (NCBI taxonomy): Eukaryota > Viridiplantae > Streptophyta > Magnoliopsida > Solanales > Solanaceae > Capsicum > Capsicum annuum. The sequence goes on along the minus strand of NC_061111.1, from coordinate 213,657,413 downwards.
AAGGCTGACACCAATACTGACACCACTTAAACCAACCCATAATAGTCTCACTAAGTATAATGCCTCGAATCTGGTACCTGGAATGCCACACGGTGCTCATGAACCCGAAGGACCACAAGCTAACCCATGATTGATATCTATAACTGAGCACTGCATAACATACTATATAAATATAAAATAAAGGCTGAAAGGCCATAAGGTTCAAATATCTGATAAAAGCATAACATTTAAAAAATACGATATATCAATACCAAAATGACTAAAATAACTATCTGAACATGCTATAGTCTGGAAGCCTCTAAACTATCTAAAAACTGTAGAGTTGATGGGACATGTCCCCAACTAATGCTGGACTACTGAAATAATAAAGTAAGAAAATAATTATGCTATCCTCAAATGATGAGGACTCACTGCTAGTCTGGCTGCTAAACGTATAATCTACTAAGGATGCTCTGGAGCTCGTGCTTCTAAAACTATGATATAGAAACACCATAGCGTAAATGCGTCAGTACGATTGAATGTACTGGTATGCAAGTGAGGCAGGCTTAAGGCAAGGGGTTTATATGCATGAACAATACTAACTGACTGAATAACATGAACGTGAAAACACATGCATGAATACGTGAACTATAACTGAGATGATGACATCACTGAATTTGCATACTAATAACATAAGTTTTTTTAAAATTGATATACTATTATATGTATGACAGTGTCTGATAGTCCTATTTTTATAGAACTAAATGAGTTTTGTATTGAGCTGGGTGACTGTATTTGATAGTCTTGAATTTCGTAGAACTATATGAGTTTTATTACTGAGATTAAGGTTGGAACTATGGGAAGTAGTCATCTAACCGACATGCCCTAAATAAGATAATATAATTGAGTTGGGGTCCAATCTGTAACCCCAATTAGAAGGGCGTCAATACCACACCACTGTTAAGGACAAGCTGTGAGTAACCCTCATCTAATAGGTACTCTAAGGAGAATGGTGGGGCCCTTATCTAACAGGTTAAGTCACCTCATCAACCCTCATCTAACAGGTTAGATGTCTCAACCTATGCTGGCTACGTTGTTCTGGAGCGCAAGGATTATTTCTAAGAATCACACCCTCTACTCACAGGTGAGTTCCCATCCTTGGGCACACTCGATGCTGAATCTTACTCCCATCTGATTAGACACTGGATTAATTATACAAAACTGACTGAACTAAGTTCACTGAGTTCTGTTGATTGATGGAATATTATTGAGATTGCTGAGTTTTCTTGAGTCATGAGACTGACTAAATTCTACTGAACATGAATTGACTGAGAATATCTTGAAAACTGACACTGGCTCTAGGAACACAGCTAAATTGTCGGGTACAAGTACCCCCAGGACTCGATAGCATGAAACTGACAAGACATGACACTCCCTGGACTCACGACCATAACCAACAATCCATAATACTATCATTAGGGAATTTCATGAGGCACTTAATTTGGTACATGAATAGGAATGCATATAAATATGTCATAATTTCATAAGGGTAATTTCCTGAACAATCCATCAAACAATTTCAATGCATAACAATAATATGAAAGTCATTTTGAACATAAGGGTAAAGCACGGGTTCATAAATTTGGTCATAATTGAGTCCTAAATCATGATTCTTGTTCTCTTGCACATTTTATCAAACACATTGCATGCGCAACCTTAGGTTTAGGCATATAAACTAGTTCATACATCATGGTTACTTTAATCAACTTAATTTAAAAGTTTATAATCCTACATACTAGCATAATTTCATGAAAAGTACATAAAGACTCCAACTTAGGATTCATACAACCACATCAACATAATTAAAATCAACTCACCACATGGAAATCACAATTCATGAGTTTAAAATGGGATTCTTGAGCTTCATGGGTGAAATAAAACCTATGAATCAACACTTTACATACCTAGGTGGATGATTTCTTTAAGATTGGTGGAGGAAAGATTGAATTCTTGACTTGGGATTAGACACCTAGGGTTTCTTGTTCTTGGGAATTAATCTTTGAGAGAAATCCTAATTTGGTATTGTGGATGAATAATGAAGTTATGAGCTCTGGTCAGGTATAATTAGGGGTCAAAACCGATGGAAAAAGGCCTAAATAGCCTTTTAAAAATGGATTAAAATCACTGATCAGAAGTGGAGATGATTTGGGCGACGGTCCATCGCTGGCTCAACAGTCCTTCGGTCCATCCCATCGTACTTGGCCAAAACCTGAACTTCCTACCTCATCTGTGATGGTTTGGGCGACTATCCATCACTAGCTTGATGGTCCATTGGTCCTGACCATCATAATTGGCCAGAAGACGGGTTCACTTCCTTAGTTGTGTCGGCTTGGGCAATGGTCTGTCGCTATCTTGTTGGTCCGCCGGCCTGACCATCACTTCTGGGTAGTTCTAATAGTTCTCTATAAAATGTTCATAACTTTTTACTCCAATATCAGATTTAGACAAAACTGGTATCGTTGGAAAGCTAATTCAATTTCCCACATGATAAAAATTTAAAATTGGGGAAATTATATCTGATTTAAATATTAATCATTTAAGAAGTCATCACTAATTCTTCTGGATACTAGATTTGACTTAAAGAAAGTTTAGGTATTACAATATCTCCCCCTTGGGAACATTCATCCTTGAATGGGACTAACTAGACTGGGAAAGCTAATAGATTGATTTTACTTAAGGGACGTGAACATTTGAACATGTCTATATGCTAGAGCTTCCAATATAGTGAAATCTTATACTGAATATGCATGTCTGATGCATGGATATATAACGGATATTCTTCTTGAATGCATGACTAAAATTACTGAGAAGCTGAGTTTCTCATAAAAAGAATGCATATCTGATGCATGAGTACATGACTGGCATGATACATGAATATATGAATGGATATGCAAGGGTAATTGATACCAAGTTTATAACTGAAATCTGAACATGAAACTGAATAACCTTAAGGAAAGCTATTACCTTGGGCTGAGTCTGAGTTTGTGGAGAAGAGGTGAGGATACTTGGTCCGTATGACTGCTTTTGCTTCCCAAGTAGCTCTCTCAACAGACTGATTCCGCCAAAGAACTTTGACTAGAGGGACTTCTTTGTTCCTCAGTCTGCGAGTTTGGTAGTCAAGAATTTAGACTAGGATTTCTTTAAAAGAAAAGTTATTCTAAATGTCTAAGCCCTCTACTGGGACTACAACTGCTGGGTTACCTATGCACGTCTTTATCAAGGAGACATGGAACACTGGATAAACTGAGGCTAGATCTGAAGGCAATTCTAGCTCATAAGCTACGTTATCAAAATAATTTAGAATTTTGAAGAGACCGACATATTGGGGACTGAGCTTTCCCTTCTTGCTGAATCACTTTACTCCCTTCATGGAAGATATTTTCAAGTACACATAATCATCAATCTCAAACTTAAGATCCTTTTTGTGCATATCTGTGTATGATTTCTGTCGTATTTAAGCTGTATTAAGCCATTCTCTGATCAACTGAACTTTCATTATGGTGTCGAATACCAAGTCAGGCCCTATTATTGCAACCTTGCCCACTTCGAACCAACCGATTGGAGATCTGCGCCTCCTACTGTAGAGAGTTTCAAATGGATCCACTGAATACTGGAATGATAGCTGTTGTTGTATGCAAACTCAATCAAAGGCATGTTGTCATGCCAACTCCCCTAGAAATCAATTGCACACACCCTTTGCATATCTTCCAAGGTCTGAATGTTCCTTTCTGCTTGACTATCTATCTAAGGGTGAAAGGCTGTACCGAGATGATCTAGGGTACCAAGACCCTTTTAGAAAACTTTCCAGAAATAAGAGGTGAACTAGGTACCTCTATCTGAGACAATAGATAATGAAATACCATGCAATCTGACCAACTCCCTGATATAGAGTTTGTCATAATCCTTGGTTGAATAGGAGGTATGGACTAGAAGGAAATGAGATGATTTGGTCATCGTATCTACAATGACCCAGACTGAATCATGCTGATAATGAGTACGAGAAAAACCTATCACAATGTCCATGTTCAATTCTTCCCACTTCCAATAAGGAATACTGAATTCTTGCATGGACCCACTAGGCTTCTATTGCTCTATCTTAACCTACTAACATGTAGAGTACTTAGCCACAAACTCTATAACATCTATATTCATCCCACTCCACCAATAGATCTCCCACAAGTCACGGTACATCTTTGTGTCCCCTGGATGAATAGAGTAGCGCACACCATGAGCTTTTGTAAGAATTTATTGCCTCAAGTCATCTACACCTGGAACACACAGATGATCTTGACAATGGAGAACACCATCTCTCTCTTAGGATAAAACTTCTACCTTCTGATCTCTGACCTACTCTTTCAGCTTAACAAGACTGGGATCTCTATCTTGCTTTTCTTTTATCTCAAATACTAGAGATGATTCTGAACTGTTCTAAACCCATATACTACCTTATTCTAAATCGACTAAGCAGACACCTAGTCGGGTAAGATGATGGACTTCCTGAGCTAACTTCTTCTTACTGTCCTCAAAATGAGCAACACTACCCATAAACAGTCTACTGAGAGCATCATCTACTACATTGGCCTTGCTCGGATGATAAAGGACACTTATGTCGTAATCTTTCAAGAGCTCTAACCACCTTCTCTGATGGAGGTTATTATCTTTTTGAGAGAACATATACTGATGGATCTTGTGATTCGTGAATACATCTACATGAACACCGTATAAGTAATGTCTCCAAATCTTTAAGGCAAAAACTATGGTTGCAAACTCAAGATCATGAGTTGGATAATTCTTCTCATGGGGTTTAGAAATTCTTCTCATGGGGTTTAGACTCTCTGGAGGCGTAGGTTATGACCTTACTGTGCTGCATGAGGACACAACCCAAACCTACTCTGGATGCATCACAGTACACTATGAATCCATCTGAACCTCTAAAAGAGTCAACACTAGAGATGAAGTGAGTTGAGTTTTCAACTCCTGAAAACTCTTTTCTCATGAATCTAACCACTAAAACTGAACCTTCTTCTAAGTCAATCTGGACATAGGGGATGTAATATAGGAAAATCCTTCAACAAACCATTTGTAATAACCAGCGAACCGCAAGAAACTCCTAATATCTAATAGAGAGACAGGGCAAGGCCAGTTTCTTACTGCGTTGGTCTTTTGAGGATTAACCCTAATGCCATCACCGGAAATGATATGACCAAGGAATCCTGCTGACCTTAGCCAAAATTTGCACATACTGAATTTTAGCAAACAACTGATGATTTCTGAGAGTCTGCAATACTATTCTGAGATAGTCTGCATGATCACGTTTACTGCGGGAATAGACAAGAATATCATCTATAATGACTATAACTAATATGTCCAAGTACTGCTTGAACTATACTAATATGTCCAAGTACTGCTTGAACACATGGTTTATCAAGTCCAAGAAAGCTGCTGGGGCATTGGTAAGACCAAAGGACATGACTAAGAATTTGAAGTAGCCATACCGAGTTTGGAAAGCTATTTTTAGAATGTCACATTCTCTGACTCTGAGCTAATGATAGCCTGATCTAAGGTCTATCTTAGTGAAATAGCTAGCACCCTGAACTTGGTCAAACAAATCATCGATTCTAGGAAGTAGATACTTGTTCCTGACAATGACTTTATTGAGCTGACGGTAATCAATGCACATTCTGAGAGAACCATCTTTATTTCGCATGAATAAGACTGGTGCGCCCTATGGGGACACGCTGGATTTGATGAAACCCTTATCTAGGAGATCCTTCAACTAATATTTCAATTCTCTGAGTTCTACTGGTGCTATTCTATATGGAGGAATAGATACGGGCTGAGTATCTAGAAAAAGGTCTATGCTGAAGTCTATTTCCCTTTTGGGAGGAATTTCGAGATTATCTTTGAGAAAGATATCTGCGTATTCATTCACTAGTGGGACTGATTCAAGACTGGGGGTTTTGGAACTAGTGTCCTTAACTCAAACAAGATGATAGACAAATCCCTTAGATATCATTTTCCATGTCCAAAGGTAGAAAATAAACTGAACTTGATAAAGCTCAAACTACACCTCTCAATGAGAATGTAAGCGATCGTTGTCAATATAAACGCAACTAGGTTGGGGTCGAATCCCACTGGGAATATGGTGTGAACGTAAGTCATTTGCGATTTAATCAACTGATAGTTGGATGTTTCCAGAAAAAGGGGGGTTTTAGTTAACAAGTAATTGTTGGTCACTTTAGTTTAAATATTTGTAATCAAGAGTTTATGAAAAAACAGAATTATGTTCACTAGGGGTTTTGGTACTTGATAGATGCTACTATTGGTACAAGATTCTCACGGTAGGTAGGACAACAAGTTATCTTTAGTGAAGTTATGCTTAAATGTCTCTCGACCTACTTAAGCATTTAATTACCTAATCCTCTCAGACTTAGGTAATTTATATTCACTGCCCAGATTTTACCTCAGGTTAACTAACCTTGTTACAACGCTGGTTATTAAATGGAAGTTTAGTGTTCCTAAGTCCCTGTTGATAATTCACTTCCCACTTTATTTGATTTCTTTCTCAAGCAAATCAAAGTAGGTGTTATCTATCATTTGCAACCAACACACATAATTAAAACATCAGAATTATCAAGGAGTCCTACAGCATTTCGAATCTTGAACACTCAACACCTTATCAAGACCTACCCCTAGATCCCATAATTTAGGTTAAAGAAATTTAGCTGCTCATGATGTAATAATCGAAGCAACTAGATGAATTCATGCTTTGAAAGATGAACTTACCAAAAGATGAATAGAAACTAGAGATTCTCAGATTAAATTACAAAAGAAAATCCCACAATAATCATGATAGTCTCTTTAAAGTAATTTCTTTCTCAAGCCAAAAGAAAAGGGAGAAAAATATCAAAGTATCGTGTCTCAAAACTCAAAGTTCGGAACATTTTAGAAAACCCTAAACAAGGATTTTAATATCACCCTAATTATGGAAACAAAATAATAGAATTTAGAAATTCCTCAGATTAGGTGCTGCCATTTGTGATAGCCTATCAGGAGGCTGACGACTTATCACAAATATCGTCAGCTCCCTTTATGCTTTTGGTACTCATTGCCTAGCACTGATGACAAACGGTGATGACCTGTTACAAATGTCATCAAGGGTTTTGCTAGGATCTCATGTTCTGCCTTAGGCTGACAACAATCTTGATGATTTATCGGCTCCTTAACGTCCTATCACAAAATGTCATCACAACTTTCAACTTAGGCCAATTCTCTGTCTACTGCTGATGATGAAGCTGATAGCTTATCACAGGACTGATGACTTATCACAAATGTCGTCATCCATACTTCGCCTTTATTTACTTTTGCTTCCATTCTTGTTGGTTCTCTAGCATCTTAGCTTCTACTGCAAAATCAAACATAAAGCAATCAAAAATGACAAAAGTTGCTTTAGACTTCACAATTATTCTTAGTTAAAAGACACAAATGTGTTAGCATTAGCTCACACATCAACAACCTCAACTTAAAACAATTGCTTATTCTCAATCAACTTAGCACAACTAAGAGAATAGAAAGCACATTTGGCAGTCAATCGTCCATATTATCTCAAAACACTTTCACCATCTCCAAATTCAGTCAATTCAATTACAATGAAGAACATCAATGCAGCACACAGGAATCAAGATATGGCATCAATTCATCTATAACAACCATGCATAGACCAGTATTACACTACCCGAACAAGTTAGTAACTAGAAATATAACCAGTGTGCCCTCACAGCAAAGAAATCCCCCTCATCTCATATTAGGAATTATATATGTAACCATGGGGACAATCAAAACACTCACTCTCAGAATGAAGTTCCAATCAGTGTATGCCAAGTACCATAGGCTTGCCCTTATTTTCATTATCCAGATCTTCAGATAGGTTAGCTAGGATCACTATAGGACTTCTATTAGGCTTGTAATGTAGGCTAGGGGCTGGTATGATATTCGATGCTATTTAAAGTGACTAAGCCTCCTTGACACTACACTAGATTTTTGGGTTTTCACTCATTAGCCTTTTCCGCTCTTCTCTTTTCTTGATCACAATTATTTAGGATGGGTGCAGTCTTTTCTCAATTACTTATTTTTTTTCATAATTTTTCTTTTTCTTGCTCTTTTCCTCTGCACCAAGCTTTTTATTCTTGTATTTTATGCCACCTTTTTTCGTACTCATTCTATATCACACACCCCTATGATAGCCACCCTCAACTTAGGACATTTGCCTAAGTCAAGATGCACAGTCTCCAAGGAGCACTAGGGCTAAACTAGGTTCATTATGATCTAAATGAGAAGGTGACAGGTGTCATACATAGAAATAGGCTAATTAGGCTCAAAACAGGGATCAAGGGATATGATACACATAGGGAAGGTCATTTAGGCTAAAGTGAGCTAATATTAAAATAACCTATAATCCTTTCCTAACCCCTATCCTTCAACCCAGATAAAACTAACCGGGAAAGTTCTGGCTTCATCATATAGAGAGAATTGAGTAACATCTCACACACACACTTGACACACAGGTATATCGCACTCGACTACTCATTCAATTCGTGCAGCTGTTTAGCAATGATTATAATGTTACTAGAACTAATGCCATACAAAGATGCACTGTGGTCACACTTAAATCCAAATCACTCAGTTTAAAGTAGTAGACCACTTGAAGAGGTATACAAAAATCACAAAAACAATTCAACTACCTCAAGTACAAGTATTTCTCCTAGTTGACTACAAAATTTTGCAACAACAAATTTACCTTTCACCCTCAACTTAAAATCAAAGAAAATCTAAACTAAGGGTTAGATTATACCTAGAATAGATCAATCCCAGGGGTCATGGGTTCCTGGCCCTGTTGCCGCATGTCCACTAGAAGCCTCTCTCTGTTCTGGTGCAGCCATCTATCAGTCTCTAAATGCCTATTAGTAGAGGCACCTGTGGCTCTTACTCGGATGGCTGCCTCCCATCTCTCATTTTCTACTAAGGAATCAATTCTCACCTTTTTCATCTCCTTCTTTTCAAACTTCTTTCTTGCCATTTTTTCTGCTTTTCTTTCTTCAACTGTCGAGCCTCTTTCTCTTTCCTTTTCCTTTCTTCTCACCTTTCTTTTTCTTTTTCTTTACTGGCTCCTCCATGCGATCAAGCATTGGGATTTCTCCCTCAGACTCCTTAGCTACTAAATCTATTGACACCATAAAGTGGTGCTGCTATAGCTTTCCAACCTCTGCCTTTACTTTGTCTAGGTCTGATCTCAATAATACCATCTCTAAAATTGACCTCTCTCTCGACTGCAAATTAAAGTGGTTCTCCAATTTATCAATCCATCCCGGCAGAGTGTAACGCCCCAAAAAATGGGTCCCGGAGCGTCACACGGTGCTTGAGGCTACGAGTAGCCCAAAGCTAACCCTTTGAGCCATTTTCATTCAGTTCAACACAAATCAACGGGGTTTCCATAAATAACCCTCAAATATCAATAGAGTAATCATCATCCAAGAATAAAAGAATTTCAGAAAGATAACAAAATACGACTTATTAGTCAACTCCCAACATCTATACTAGTCTGACAAGCGTCAAAGAAAATCAATAAAACCAGCGAGCCATTGAGACATGGCCCAACTGACTCATACTCAGTTATCAAATATAAATAATTCTGTGAAACCAACATCAGACATCACGTCCTCAGAACATGAGGACTTACCATAACAGAGGATATAGAACACCATGCCTGAAGAATCACTGTCGAACTTGGAACTGAGAACCTGAACCTATATTCCAAGAAAATGCAGCCTACATCCAAAGATGTGGGTCAGTACCATAGAAAGGAACCGAGTATATGGGGGTGTATGCAGTTGTATAAACATCATCATCATAAATATTTATAATAAATATACAGGATGTATGAAAGACTCACATAGCCGGAAGAAAATCATCATAAGCATGAGAGGCTGAAATAAGTACAATAACACATGTGAGTCATCATATAATTAGTCAATCACTTTCATTTCATCAAGAATATCAATTCTCATAATGTAAATATCATTTAAATCTTTCAAAAGAATAACTTTCACAATTCCACTTTCAAATCACTTCACCATTCACCATAGACATAAAAAAACACACACACACTGAGAGATCCTATAACCGACATAAACCATATGAGCTATATGGAGTCCAACGTACAACCCACATTGGGGAGAGCCATCTTATCCTTGCCATCGGAGTAGGACTATCGATATCAAATCCACACAAACTAGTGATCACTATATAAATCAGCCTCAGGCTCACTCCTATGGGGGCACGTAGTTCTATGAAAGTAAGGTTGCTTTATACCTCCCACTCGATGCTAAAGATTTCTGCTGGACATAGCTCCGATCATTTCAAAGACATTCCATAACAAAATAATATCGATAATATATAAATATACATTGGGAGCCATCATGCTTCCCATCTATCAAAATCAACCATGTTGTGGATTTCTTTCATACTCGAGTTCAAAACAACTCCATTAAGACCAAAAGGTCAAATCATTCAAAATATCTCAAATATTCAACATCAACGTGCTTATAACACACACTTTCTCAAAAATAAAACACAATTTCCAATGGGGATTCACGACCCAAATATCAAAATCATGATAAATATCGTTCAAGATTCATGCTTTATATCACCACACATGTAAATTCATCTTTCAAAATCATAAACATCAAGATTTCATAATAATCATCATAAGATATGGGTTCATGCTTCAAATTCATAAAACTCAAATAAAAATCATGCCTTTGTAAAGAAAATTACTTTTGGGCACAAGAACGAAAAAGAGTTCTTGTTGAAAAACCCCACATACCTTGAATGATGAACTTTAGATTGATACTCTTTTTTGAGATGTTAATCGTGCCTTTGAATGATGGTTCTTGGAGTTCTTGAACTAGGAACTTGGAATCTTGAATAAATTTGCAGAATTAATGGTGAACTTTGGAGGTTCTTGAAGTTGGATGTAGGAGCTTAGGATTTTTTTTTGAGGGAATTCAATGAAATATAACATATAATGATTCTAATAGGCTTTAATATAGGGTTTGCACGGATTTTGGGTGAGGGGGAATGACCAAAATGCCCCTAAAAATCAAATAATTCTCGAATCTGTCCTTTGGTGGACTGTTTTGATAGTCTGAAGAAGATCAACCATAACATTTTACTCCGATATCCAAATTGGATGAAACCAATTTCATTAGAAAGAGGACTCTCATATATTTCTGTTGATATATAGTATCTCACTCAGATCATTGTGTATAAGGAGTAATGATCGTTTGAAGTTGACCCAAAAATTCGCATTTGCTAGGCTGAAGTAGATCGACCATAACTTTTTGCTCCTATAGATAAATTGGATGAAACTAATTTCATTGGAAAGAGGACTCGCAGAGATTTCCGTTGATATATAGTATATCACCCAGATCATTATGTACAAGGAGTTATGATCGTTTAAAATTGGAGCAAAAATACGCCAGGCCTCAGTACTTTTTCCTGCACGTTTTACTGTTCACTACTATTCACAGTTCGATCGGAATGTTCATAATTCGTCGCTCGGGTGTCCGTTTTGGATGATCCACATATCGTTAGAAAGGTTATTCGATACTCTACGCAATGGTGGGTCATAATCTAAGACATTTCATATGGAAAATTTATAATTCATTCTAGAAGATAGAACCCAACACGTTTACGCATAAAATTTCAAAGAAAAATTTCCCGGGGTATTACATCATCCCCCCTAGAAATATTCATCCTCGAATGACTCTAGACATGCCAAGATTGGATAACCATTCGTTAGACTTATAACCACATCGTTTCTCACTCCGAATGCAACATAGAATGCATAAATTCAAGAAACTACAGCTGAACACATAATAAATGACAACTGAACTGCTGTAACTTTTATCAAAAGTGCATGATTTAGGAAAGAACGGTACCTTCGGCTTGATCGAAGTTCGCGGAAAATAGGTGCGGGTACTTGGATCTTATATCCGCCTCAGCTTCCTAAGTTGGACCCTCAACAGATTGGTTTCGCCACAACACCTTGATCAAGGGAACTTCTTTGTTCATTAGTCTTCGGACACTGAAATCAAGAATCTCAACAGGAATCTCATCAAAAGAAAGATTTTCTTGAATGTCAGCACTCACAGAGGAATCCACTACCACAACATTGTTAATATGCTTTCTAAGCATGGAGACATGGAATATTAGATGAACAGAGGACAACTCGGAAGGCAACTCGACTTCATAAGCTACCTTACCAACAGGGCTAAGAATTTTTTAAGGAACAACATAACGGGGACTAAGCTTCCCCTTCTTTCCAAATCTCTTCACCCCCCCCCCCCCCATGGGTGAAATTTTTAGATACACTAGGTCACCAACTTCAAACTCAAGGTCTCTCCTTCTAACATCCGTATATGACTTCTGACGACTCTGTGCAATTTTCAACCTTTCCCTAATCAACTTAACTTTTTCCATATCCTCAAATACCAAATCAGGACCACTTACAACCGCTTCACCCACCTCGAACCAACCCATGGGTGATCTACACTTCCTCCCATTTAAGGCTTCAAACGGAGCCATGCCAATACTAGAGTGGAAACTGTTATTGTAAGCATACTCTATCAATGGTAAGTGATCATCCCAACTTCCCTTAAAGTCAAGTGCATAAGCTCTCAACAAATCCTCTAAGGTCTGGATGGTCCGCTGACCATCAGTCTACGGATGAAAAGCGGAACTTAAAAGTACTTGGGTACCAATACCCTTCTGAAAAGCTTTCCAAAATTGTGAAGTGAACTGAGTACCCCTATCCGAAATAATAGACAAGGGAACTCCATGCAGTCTGACTAGCTCTCGAATATACAATCTAGTGTAATCCTCAGCAGTATATGAAGTATGAACAAGCAAGAAATAAGCAGACTTAGTCAACCTATCAACCAC
>NC_061111.1:213638737-213644272 GCF_002878395.1 Capsicum annuum | reverse complement strand
TAAATCTTGCATCATACCACCAGGTCTTTAGTGTTCAACCTTAATCTTTTGGCATGTTGCACACTTAGCTACAAACACTGCTATATCTTTCTTCATGACACTCCACTAATAGATTCCCGCAAGTCTCGGTACATCTTGGTGGCACCAGGATAAATAGAATATCGCGCCCTGTGCGCTTTAGCCATAATCCTTTGTCTTAGATCATCAACATTCGAGACACAAAATCTACCCTGCAATCTCAACACACCATCTCCCCCTTGGGAGAAAACCTCTACTTTATGGTCCTTGACTGACTCCTTCAGTCTGACCAAACTAGAATCTAAGTATTGTTTTTCCTTTACTTCCAAAACCAAACAGGATTTAGAACTACTCTGAACCCCTATACTATCTTCAGCAGATTCAAACAACCTAACCCCCAATCTAGCCAAACGATGTACATCACGATCCAATTCTTTCTTACCTTCTACCACATGCGAAATACTACCCATGGACACTCTACTTAGGGCATCCGCCACAATATTGGCCTTGCCCAGATGGTACAACACACTCATATCATAGTCCTTTAACAATTCTAACCATCGTCTCTGCCTAAGATTCAATTCTCTCTGGGTAAACACATACTGCAGACTCTTATGATCAGTGAAAACATCAACATGGACACTATACAAATAGTGTCTCCAAATTTTCAAAGCATACACAACAACAGCCAACTCAAGGTCATGGGTGGGGTAATTTTTCTCATGGGATTTCAACTGTCTAGAAGCATAAGCTATCACCTTACCCTTCTGTATCAATACGCAACCCAATCCAACTCTTGAAGCATCACAGTACACCACAAAACTATCAACACCATCAGGCAAAGTCAAAACAGGGGCTGAAGTGAGTCGAGTCTTCAACTCCTGAAAACTCTTCTCACAAGATTCGGACCACAAGAACTTCACTTGTTTTTTGGGTCAACCGAGTCATAGGAGACTCTATAGAGGAGAAAACATCAACAAAATAGCGGTAATAGCCAGCTAAACCCAAGAAACTTCAGATATAAGTTAGAGAAATAGGTCTAGGCCAATTTCTAATAGCTTCGGTCTTTTAGGGATCAACTCTAATACCCTAAAAAAAATGATATGACCCAGAAAAGCAATTGACCTTAGCCAAAACTCACACTTACTGAACTTGGCAAACAACTTGTGATCTCTAAGGGTTCGCAAGACAGTTCGGAGATGATCAAAATGTTCATCCTCACTACGGGAGTGCACCAGTATATCATCGATGAACACTATGAAAAACATATCCAGATATGGTCTGAACACTCGATTCATGAGGTCCATGAAAGCTTCTGGGGCATTAGTTAACCCAAAAGACATAACAAGAAACTCAAAATAGCCATAACGATTTTGGAAAGCGGTTTTTGGGATGTCACACTACCTAACTTTGAGTCGATAATAGCTGGAACAAAGGTCTATCTTTGAGAAATAACTTGCACCTTGTAATTGGTCAAACAAATCATATATTCTCAGAAGGGGGTACTTATTTTTTATGGTGACTTTATTCAGTTGGCGGTAATCAATGCACATACGCAAAGAGATATCTTTCTTTCGCACAAACAACACAGGAGCACCCCAAGGAGAAACACTGGGCCTTATGAAACCCTTATCTAGTAGATCTTTGAGTTGCTCTTTTAACTCCTTAAGTTTTGCAGGGGACATATGGTAAGGAGGAATAGAAATAGGCTGAGTATCGGGAAGAAAATCAATCCCGAACTCTATCTCTCTATCAGGAGGTATCCCTGGGAGATCATCCAGAAAGACATCAGAAAACTCATTGACGTTATTAACAGAGTGGAGAGTTGGAGTCTCAGACTTAGTGTCTTTGATTCTAACCAAATGGTAAATACACCCCTTGGAAATAAGCTTTTTAGCTTGAGGTAAGAGATAAAATGACTCTTGGGTGACACAGAATTCCCAGACCACTCAAACGCGGATGCACCCGAAAACTGAAACTTGACCACTCGGGTCTGAAAATCAATAGAGGTATAAGAAAAATATAACTAGTCCATACCCAGAATCACATTAAAATCCACCATGTCTAACTCAATCAGATTAGCTAACAAGACTCTATGAAGAACGGTAATAGGACACTTTTGATACACTTTCTGGGTAACAATTGAATCACCCACTGGGGTAGAAACTAGATAGGTTCAGGAATAATCTCAGGACTCATTTCAAAATTCACAACAATCAAAGGTGTAACATATGAGAAACTGGATCCAGGATCTAACAAAGCATACTGAAATATAAGAAGCATTCCAGTAACAATATCGGGAGAGTCCTCTAATTCCTGTCAGGACAGTAAAATATAGAATTTATTCTGGCGCTGCCCGCCAGCATTGCTAAAAGAGGCACCCTGAGCTGGGGCTGGGCGAGTCGCTGGAACTGGAGCACTAACAGTCTGAGTTTGGGTTTGAGGGCGATAGTCATGATGCCCTTGTCCATCCTGTGGACAATCTCTAACTCTGTGACCCATGTGACCACACCGAAAACAACCCCTCTTCTCACCCCAACACTCACTAGAATGAGCCCTACCACACTTAGGACACAGGGAACGATTTGGCTTACTACCAGCACTGTATTGGGACCTGGATGCATATGACCTGGTACCTTGCTCCTGCCTACCTCTAGGAATGGGAGCACTAGCAGATGACAATGCTGGCTAGACAAACAATCCTGATACTGAGGGCGACTCCCTCCCTGTGATCTAGTTTGACCCTGTCTGTGCTGCTCAGACCTAGCTCTCTTATTCCTTCTTATTCTATCTCTCTCCTTAATCTTGTCTGCATCAATCTATCGGGCATGATTCATCAGCCTAGAAAGATTCATCTCACCATTCAGCATAGCAAACCTATACTTCTTAATCACATAACTAGACACTCCAGTCACAAACTTACACATACTAGCCCGATTATCAACAACTAAGTCAGGAGCATACTTGGCTAACTGATTGAACTTTAGAAAGTACTCCCTAATAGTCATAGAGCCCTATTGCAGATTCATAAACTCTTCCACCTTCACCTCCCTCATCTCCAAAGGGAAAAACTTATCCAAGAATGCATCCTGGAACTCTTGCTAAGTTGTAGGGACAACTCCCTCACCTCTACCTTTCCTATAAGCAATAACCCAGTCATAAGCAAGGTCTTTCAACCAATACACAGCCAACTCCACACTATGTTCATCAGATACATGCATCACCTGAGTAATCTTCCGCACCTCCTTTAAAAACAACCATGGATTCTCATCAGACTTAGACCCATAAAATTCTAGGGGATTCATCCGCATGAAGTCACAGATCCAAGAAGCAGCTGAATCACCTCCCTACTGCTGTGGAGCTGGGGCCAGGTTGGCCTGAACATTTACAAAAACAACTTAGGCCAGCGCCTGAAAGGCTGCCCAAAATTCAGTATGAGACACATTTTCATTCAATGGGTCAGCGGGTTGAGGTTACTGACCATCATTATTTCTTCTCGATCGACGTGGAGACATATTTCTGAAAGAGAAGAGCATGAATTAATAGCAGAGAGAGACACTTTAAGCATGATAGACTTCTGAAAGAAAGAATCACACTTTTTCCTAAAACATCTTGTAGCCTCTTGCTCATAGATGTTGCATGCTACATACCGATGATCAAGACTCAACTTCACGTGGCTTGTCAAACTCCCTAGGACACCTTAAAACCTTAGGCTCTGCTACCAAGTTTTTAATGCCCTGGAAAATGGGTCCTAGAGTGTCACAGAGTGCTTGAGGCTACGAGTAGCCCCAAGCTAACCCTTTGAGCCATTTTCATTTAGTTCAACACAAATCAATGGGTTTCCATAAATAACCCTCAAATATCAACAGAGTAATCATCATTCAAGAATAAAAGAATTTTAGAAAGATAACAAAATATGACTTATTAGTCAACTCCCAACATCTATACTAGTCTGACAAGCCTCTAAAAATTCAATAAAACTAGCAAGCCATTGAGACATGCCCCAACTGATTCATACTCAGTTATCAAATGTAAACAATTTCGTGAAACCAACATCAAACATTACATCCTCGGAACATGAGGACTCACCATAACAGAGGATGTAGAACAGCGTGCCCGAAGAATCACTGTCGAACCTAGAACTGAGCATCTGAACCTATATTCTGAGAAAATGCAGTCCACATTCAAAGATATGGGTCAGTACCATGGGAAGAAACCAAGTATATGCGGGTATATGCAGTTGTATAAACATCATCATCATAAATATTTATAAGAAATATGTAGGATGTAAGAAAGACACACATAGCCCGAAGAAAATCATCATAATCATGAGAGGATGAAATAAGTACAATAACACATGTGAGTCATTATATAATTAGTTAATCACTTTCATTTCATCAAGAATATCAATTACCATAATGTAAATATCATTTAAATCTTTCGAAAGAATAACTTTCACAATTCCACTTTCAAATCACTTCACCATTTACCATAGACACAAGGAAACACACACACTGGGAGATCCTATATCCGACATAAACCATGTGAGCTACATGGAGTCCAACATATAACCCATGTTGGGGAGAGCCATCCTATCCTTGCCATCAGAGTAGGACTATCGATATCAAATCCACACAAACTAGTGATCACTATATAAATTAGCCTCAGACTCACTCCTATGGGGGCACGTAGTTCTAGAGAAGTAAGGTTGCTTTATACCTCCCACTCAGTGCTAAAGATTTCTCCCAGACTTAGCTCAGATCATTTTAAAGACAATCCAAAACAAAACAATTTTGGTAATATGTAAATATACATCGGGAGCCATCATGCTTCCCATCTATCAAAATCAACCACGTTGTGGATTTTTTTTACACTTGAGTTCAAAATAACTCCATGAAGACCAAAAGGTCAAATCATTCAAAATAACTCAAATATTCAACATCAACGTACTTATAACACACACTTTCTAAAAAACATAATTTCCAATGAGGATTCACGACCCAAATATCAAAATCATGATAAATATCATTCCAGATTAATGATTTATATCACCACACATGTAAATTCATCTTTCAAAATCATAAACATCAAGATTTTATCATAATCATCATAAGATATGGGTTTATGCTTCAAATTCATAAAAATTAAATAAAAATCATGCCTTTGTAAAGAAAATTACTTTTGGGCACAAGAACGAAAGAGAGTTCTTGTTGAAAAATCCCACATACTTGAATGATGAACTTTAGATCGATGGTTCTTAGAGTTCTTGAACTAGGAACTTGGAATCTTGAATAAATTTGCAGAATTAATGGTCAACTTTGGAGGTTCTTGAAGTTGGATGTAGGAGCTTAGGATTTTTTTTTTGAGGGAATTCGATGAAATATAACATATAATGCTTCTAATAGGCTTTAATATAGGGTTTGTACGGATTTTGGGTGAGGGGGAATGACCAAAATGCCCCTAAAAATCAAATAATTCTTGAATCTGTCCTTTGGTGGACTATTTTGATAGTCTGAA
>NC_061111.1:213560634-213638637 GCF_002878395.1 Capsicum annuum | reverse complement strand
CCAATTTCATTGGAAAGAGGACTCACAGAGATTTCTGTTGATATATAGTATATCACCCAGATCATTATGTACAAGGAGTTATTATCATTTAAAATTGGAACAAAAATACGCCAGGCCTCAGTACTTTTTCCTGCACGTTTTACTGTTCACTACTATTCATGGTTTGATCGGAATGTTCATAACTGGTCGCTCGGGTGTCCGTTTTGGATGATCCACATATCGTTAGAAAGGTTATTCGATAATCTACGCAATGGTGGGTCATAATCTAAGACATTTCAAATGAAAAATTTATAATTCATTCTAGAAGATAGAACCCAACACGTTTATGCATAAAATTTTAATGAAAAATTTCCCAGAGTATTACAGAGAGCCATGTAAGGCTCAAGTGTAGCCTTAACTCTTTTGTCAACTGTAGCTATGAATTTCTTTGCAAAGAGCTTAAGCTGAGCCTCACACCACTTGTACTGCTTTGCTACTCTCCTGAAATTCATAGGGTTGAAGGCAAATTCTGTTGTAGGCACTGCAGCTGGAGGAATTGTCTCAGTTCTGGGGTGATGAGTCTTCTATTTTTATGAATATTGGAGATAAAACTTCAAAATCAGACACCTTTGCATTAGGTGCTGAACTAGTACTTATAACCGGTGGATCAGTTGGAATCTCTGTGCCCCTGTCAAGCATTAGCCTTGGCTGATTTTCCTCATTACGAATCAGATTGTGGGTCTTCCTGGCAAAGAGTTCTTCTTCTAACCCTACAATCTTTGTCACATTTACTGCCCTACACAACCTTGTAATTAAACAAGGGAACGGATATGATGTATCAGACCTCGAGACCCAATTTTTTTCTCTTCGATGATAATCTCTCCAAAATTCAATTTGAGGTTAGACACAAAACTTGTGACTAATATCGTTCTGTCATCCCAGAGGATACTATCACTGTCTATAGGCATCAACTACGTACGTATAATACCCTACCAAAATCTTACCTCTAAAGTTAGGGAGGCCTTAAAGATCCTTTCACTCAGATTTATTATCCATTTTGGTTCTCAATCGACTATGAGTGTGGCTAACCAATTTCGCTTATTTTCCTCAGAAGTGAAGTTTGGGCCAGGAAGGAACCTGTTGATTGTTGCTTCAGAAACATCCACTATTACCCCCGTACTGGAACTTTATCTAACAAAGGTTGGTCAGCTACTTTATCTCCTTCTCTACACATGTTTGCCAAGCAATCTTGATAGTTTGCATAATGCTCCCTAACTAGTGTAGGGCAAAATGAATTTCCTCCTCGTGTAGTCCATCCCGAATCATAGCCATGAAATTTCTGCTCCACCTCCAGGTACCTGCTCAACCCCTTAGTGATGATTCTCTTCTCCTCAAATATTGGCCTCTTGACAGCTCTTCTGTTGGTTCTGTGAAGCCCATCAAAGAAGATTTTCTGAGCTTTAGGAATCTTTCATCTAGTGCCATCTTGAAATTCTGGATTCTTGCATTTGACCTTAGTTTTCCAAATTGGAGAGTCTTCATCATCTCGTGTCTTAGCAAAAGGTGACTCAATTGATGGTCCCTCAGACTCATGCCTCTCAGAATTAGGATGATCTGAATCATGCTCTTTAGATTCAACATGTTTAGACTCTTGTTGCTCAGAGACCTTCTACTCAGAAGTTGTATGCTCGGATATTTTGGATCAGTGTCACTTTCTTCACTCTCCTCTACCTTAACTGGTGGGGTGGGGGAGTCTTTTTAGGGATTTGCTTCTTCTTTTGCTTCCTGAGTAGAGGCTTTTCCTCTTTATAATCAGACGAAGATTCTCTGAGGTACACTTTCCTTGGTCACTTTTTTATGGATTTTGAGTTCTTTCCTTTGGGTGCCATTTCAAGACCTGTAGAAAGAGAAAAACCATTAGTTGACCCTCAAGAGTATAAACACAAACACATCGATCATTGAAATTCCACACCCCTTGAAAGGGTTTAGTACTATTTCAGCTCCCAGGTATGACAACATTTTTGATAAGCCGTCACAGTTATGATAGCTTATCATGAATGTTGTCAGCCCTAAACAGAACTCACAAAATTCTTATCGACTTCTGACTATATTTT
This sequence comes from Capsicum annuum, assembly GCF_002878395.1. Classification (NCBI taxonomy): domain Eukaryota; kingdom Viridiplantae; phylum Streptophyta; class Magnoliopsida; order Solanales; family Solanaceae; genus Capsicum; species Capsicum annuum. The sequence continues at coordinate 213,636,544 of NC_061111.1, read as the reverse complement.
TGACAAGCCATCACAGCTGTGATAGCTTATCACAAATGTCGTCAGCTATAAACAGAACCCCAACTTGATTTTAGCTCAATTTTTGGTCCTACTTTTTTTTACTAAAATCTACTCAATTTTCATTTTTGAGCTGAACTTTTAAACCTTAATCTTGCATAGCAAACCCTAGTTCTAATTTTTAGCCATTTTTGCAAGCTGAACTTGGTTCAATCTTCTTGGGAACTTGGGTTTTTATCAATTTATCAATTACCACTTGAAAACAAAGGATAGGTTTTGAGCATACCTGGTGGGAACCTTCAATGTAGTTACACGAGCAAGAGGAAATAAAGAGAGGTTCTTGATTTTGTTTGCAAACCCGTACATACAAGGAAACTTTCTTTTGTTTTAGTTGGAGAAACTTTGAAAAAGGAAGAAAATAAACCAAAGATGGAAAGAGAATAACTTAAAGGAAATAAAAACTAAGTGGGAAGGTAGAAAGGCCAAGCTGTGGGCTGGGTTGGGTCTTTTTAATTTGGCCCGCAATTTCAGATAATGTTGGGCTTTTTGTGACTACATTTCTGATAAGCCATCATAATTTTGATAGCTTATCACAAATTTCATCAGCCTTAACAGAAATTGCCTCAGAGCTACTATTTCTGACGATAAAGCTGACGACTTATCAAATTGTGATAGCCCGTAAAAAATGTTGTTAGGAGTACTTGGCTGGATATATCGATTCCACCTTCGTTGAACTAGAACCTAACTACAAAAATAAACAATTTACTGGAATATAAAAATTTTAGGTTGTCTCCCAATAATGCCTAATTTACTGTTGCAGCACGACTTGGTTATCTTAACTACTCAGACTTGGCCAAGACAACCTGTTGATACCCCTTTAATATCTTCATAGAATACGTCCACGATTGAGAAAACACTCATATCTTTTGTTGGTGTCATGGATGAGTGTATTTTGAATCTTGCTTCCTTGTCATTGAACCTGAACTTCAGCTCATTTAGTTTGATATCCACTATCACTCTCCCAGTTGCAAGAAATGGTCTACCTAAAATAATGGGCACTTCAAAGTCTACCTCACAGTCCAGGACTACAAAATTAGCAGGAAGAATAAAGTCGTCCACCTTTACCAATTCATCGTGTAATACACCCATTGATCATTTTACAGACCTATTTGCCATCACTAATTGCATGTTCGTCGGGATAGGATCCCCCCAACCCAGTTTCTTATACACAGCGAGTGGTATTAGGTTTATATTGGCTCCCAAATCGCATAGTGCTTTTGTGAAATTCAGGGACCCAATAGTACATAGGATGGTAAACTCTCTCGGATCTGCCTTTTTCTGCACTCAAGACCTTATAGAGATAGCACCACAATGAAAGATATTGTCCTCCAGCTCATGTCTAACCTTTCGTTTCTTAGTCACAAGGTCTTTCATGAACTCTGTGTACCCTAGAATTTTCTTAAGTGCCTCAACCAAAGGCACATTTATTGTTAATTTCTTGAGCAGTGCCATGAATTTGCTAAATTTTGCATCATCAACCTTTTTCTTTAACCACTAAGGAAATGGAGGTGGTGGTCTTGGGATAGTTTTCAGCACTACCTCCATCTCCTTCTCTTTGTCTTTATCTAGAGCATCATCAAAATTATCCAGCTTCTCAAACTCAACTAGACCACTTTCTTCTGGTTCAACATCAACTACCTCATCAACTATAGGTTTTCCCATAGAAGGGCCAGGTAATATCTTACCACTTCTAGTCGTAATAGCCATGCATGAGCCATCATTCTGTGGATTTTCGACCATATCACTTGGTAACGTTCCGCTCTTCCTCTGGTTGAATGCTGTAGAGAGCTGACTCATCTGGTACTCCAGCTGTTTGATTGCGGTATAGTGTGAGTGTACCAACTGACTGGTGGATGTTAGATCGGTCTTTATGGAGCTCACACTAGAGTTGGTAGCTTCCACTCCCTTCAATAACTTAGTCATCATGTCCTGCATGGACATCTTTTTAGAACTTGTTGAAGCAACCTCATGATTTCTAGGAGAAACATATAGCCCGCTCCTGTCATTGTTATTCCTCCAATTTCCTTACTCCCTATCTTTATAACTAGGCTTATCATAGTAAGTCCGACCTTGATTCCCTTGGCTACTGCCTTGAAAACCCCCTTGATTATTAACATAGTTAGCCTCTTCATCTGTATCAGCCTCACTTCTATCCTAAGATCCCACAGTTTTTACCTTTTTAATCTTGCCTGATAGCAAGTGCTTGGTTAGTAAGTCAATCTTTGTTTTAAGGTGAGACATGTCTTGGTCATGCTCCTTTTTTTATGTTGTTCTGTAGTAATACCTACAGAATCAGTGGGGCTGGCCACTACAGAGTCTCTGGTATGCCATGCCCGACTCTATTTGGTCATTCTGTCCAGAATCTTTGAAGCCTCTGGGAATGTAAGATCAACAAATGAACCACCACCAGCATTGTCTACAATTGGCTTTGTAACAGAGTTAAGAGCCCTGTATAAAGTCTCTATCAAATGTATGTCCGTAATGTTGTGGTTCCAACACTGTGTCAGCTTCTTCTTGAATATTTCCTAGGTTTTTTGCAAGGCTTTAGTCAGGAGCTGCCTAAAGTTGCTGATCTCGTCCCTCAACTGTACCCTCCTGGAAGGCGGAAAGAACCTTTCTAGGAAAGCTCCTTTCAACTTCTTCCAGTTAGTTATAAAATTGGGTGTCAGCTTATTTAGCCATAATGTTGCCTCCCCAGACAGAGACAACAGAAACAATCTCAACCGGATAGCATTCTGGCCTACTCCTGGGTTATCAAAAGATTTGTAGATGGTGACAAAATTCACCAGATGCAAGTTTGGGTCATCCCCAGGAAGGCCACCAAACAACCCCTTCAGATTTAGGAGTTGAATCATAGTACTCGTAATGTTGAATTTTGCCCCAGGTGCCAACGGTGGAGGAATAATTGCACCCGTTTCTCCAGCTCCGTCCATTCTATCACCATTATCATCATTATCATTGAGATCATACTGGACTGACTGGTACTCTTGCCTTTCTCGAAATGGACGGTTCCTGTTAACATTACACCGTACTGGAGTAGCTATTTTCTTTGCACGCCTTGGGTTACTTGGATTCAACAACTCCTCATCTCCCAAATCTTTATCCTTAGGATTTGGATGTTGTTCTTGTTTACCGGCATTTTGCACATTTACCTGAGCTCTAGCTAAGACTGCCAATCTGTCAGCCTCTTACTATTCTACCATTTTTCCAATTTGTTGTGGTTCCGGATTAGGTGGTAATAATGATTCTCCAGAACTTTTGGTTCTTGGCATACACTATAAAGATCCTACAAATAAACAAAAATAATAAATAAACATAAAACTAGGGAACTTGACTAACAGTCAATTTGCTCACACAAAGTTTAGTTTTCAACCGTATTCCCCGACAATGGCACCATTTTTGATAATGCTCAAACTACACCTCTCAATAAGAATGTAAGCGATCATTGTCAATATAAAACCCAACTAGGTTGGAGTCTAATCCCATAGGGAATGGTGTGAACGTAAGTCATTTGTGATTTAATCAACTGATAGTTGGATGTCTTTAGAAAAAGGGGGGTTTAAGTTAACAAGTAATTTTTGGTCACTTTAGTTTAAATGTTTGTAATCAAGAGTTTATGAAAAACCAAAATTATGTTCACTAGGGGTTTTGGTACTTGACAGATGCTACTAGTGGTTCAAGATTCTCACGGTAGGTAGGACAACAAGTTATCTTTATCAAAGTTATGCTTAAATGTCTCTCGACCTACTTAAGCATTTAATTAACTAATCCTCTCAGACATAGGTAATTTATATTCACTATCCAGATTTTACCTCATGTTAACCAACCTTATTACAACGCTGATTATTAAACAGAAGTTTAGTGTTCCCAAGTCCCTGTTGATAATTCACTTCCCACTTTATATGATTTCTTTCTCAAGCAAATCAAAGTAGGTGTTATCTATTATTTGCAGCCAACAGGCAGTAATTAAAACATTAGAATTATCAAGGAGTCCTACCACCTTTCGAATCTTGAACATTCAACACCTTATCAAGACCTACCCCTAGATCCCATAATTTATGTTAAAGGAATTTTGCTGCTTATGATGTATTAATCAAAAAAACTAGATGAATTCATGCTTTGAGAGATAAACTTACCAAAATATGAATAGAAACTAGAGATTCTCAGATTAAATCACCAAAGAAAATCCCACAATAATGATGATAGTCTCTTTAAAGTAATTGTTTTCTCAAGCCAAAAGAACAGGGAGAAAAATATCAAAGTATCATATCTTAAAACTCAAGGTTTGGAACCTTTCAGAAAACCCTAAACAAGGCTTTAGATAGTTCAACCTAATTATGGAAATAAAATAATAAAATTCAGAAATTCCTCGGATTAGGTGACACCATTTATGATAGCCTATCAGGAGGCTGACGACTTATCACAAATGTCGTCATCTTCCTTTATGCTTTTGGTACTTGCGGCCTAATGCTGATAACAAATAGTGATGCCCTATCATCTCCTTGATGAACTATCACAAATTTCTTCAAGGCTTTTCCTCAGCTCTCATGTTCTGCCTTAGGCTGACAACAATCTTGACGACATATCAGTTCTTTGACGTCCTATCACAAAATATCATCACAACTTTCAACTTAGGCTAATTCTCTGTCTACTACTGACGATGAAACTGATAGCTTATCACGGTGCTGACGACTTATCACAAATGTCATCACAGCTTTCAACTTAGGCTAATTTTCTGTCTACTGCTGATAATGAAGCTGATAGCTTATAACAGGGCTGACGACTTTTCACAAATGTCGTCAGCCACACTTCACCTTTATTTATTTTAGATTTCAGCTTATTTGCTTCCATTCTTGTTGGTTTTCTAGCATCTTAGCTTCGACTCCAAAATCAAACATAAAGCAATCAAAAATGATAAAAATTGCTTAAGACTTCACAATTATTCTTAGTTAAAAGCCTCAAATATGTTAGCATTAGCTCACACATTAGACCTCAGAACGCTGAAGTACTACCCCTCCACACTAGGATAGGTTTATTTGAAAACTAAAACTGGACCACTCTATTTCTGCCGTCGACTATGGCATAGCAAGAATAAAGCCAATCCATGCTGAGAATGACGTCAAAATTAGTTATCTCTAATTCGACTAAGTCTGTTGATATGACTTTCTAAAATATCATAACCAGATAGTTCTTGTATACCCGCTGGGCTATGACGGTTTTACTTACTAGGGTAGAGACTGAGAAGGGCTCTGCTAGAATTTTAGGACTGACTCCAAAATCAACCGCTATATAAGGTGTAATAAAAGACAAAGAAGCTCCTAGATCTAGCAAAGCATAAACATACAAGTGAAAGATCTGTAACGTACCAGTGACCATATTGGGAGAATTTTCTTGATCCTATTGGTACTGGAGGGCATAAAGTCTATTTGGGTATTGCCCACTGGTAGGACTGGAAGAGGCACCCTGCTGATTCGGGTGACCGAACTGAGATGGAGGGCAATTATACTGACCCTGAGGACCTGGCTAGGGAAAATCTCTGACTCTGTGGCTTGGATTTCCACATCCGAAGCAAACATCACTGCCAGCTCTACAAGTACCCTGATGGTGCTTGCCGTATGTCTAACAAAGAGGATAGGTTTCGGCACTACTAACACTGCCTTGAGACTTAGAGCCTGGTGCCCTATCTCTGTTGGTATCTCTGAATTTTGGTACTGGACCGCTGGCTGATGAAGGAGCTGGAACGAATGACTTTAGATGGAATTGAGAATGACTTCCACCCTCTAACTTAGGTTGAGAAAAGTTGAAACTACTTGTCCTTGCTCTCTTATTCTGCTTTTTTCTCATCTTAATCTTCTGCTCTTCTATTTGTTGAGCTTGGATCATAATCCTAGCTATGTCCATCTCACTAATCAACATTGTATATCTGCACTCATTGACCATACTATCATTTACCCTAAAAACAAACTTACTCATCTTAGCCCTGCTATCTGCCACTACATGAGGAGCATATTTAGCTAATTGAGTAATCTTAAGAGAATACTCATTCACTATCATGTTGCCCTGCCTGAGGTTGATAAAATCTAACACCTTAGCTTTCCTTAGCTCTAGGGGAAAGAATATATCAACAAAAGCAGTGGAAAAATCCTCCCACTCTATAGTCCCAGTGTCACTAGCCCTCTCTGCTTTCCACTATTTGAACCATGTGTGAGCCACATCCTGCAACTGATATGTAGCTAGCTCAACACTCTCAACGGCTAACACCTCCATGATATTTGTAACCTTCTGAACCTGATCGAGGAATTCTTGAGGGTCCTCATCTGACTTAGACCCAAAAAAGAATAGAGGATTCATTTGAGTGAAGTCCTAAATCCCGACTGTAACTGAATTGGCCACAGAGTTGGTCAGAACGACAGCTGGTCATTCATTCTGGGAAGAAACTAAATTTTGTTGACTGACGGAATATTACTAATATTACTGAGTTTTTTTGAGTCATGAGACTGACTGAATTCTATTGAACATGGCTTGACTAAAATTATCTTGAAAACTGACACTAGCTCTAGGCACACAACTAAATTATCAGGTACAATTACCCCAGGACTCAGTAGCATGAAACTGATAAGACACGACACTCCCTAGACTCACGACCATAATTAATAATCCCTAATACAATCATTGGGAAATTTCATGAGGCACTTGATTTGGTACATGAATAGGAATGCATATAAACATGTCATAATTTCATAGGGCTAATCTCCTGAACAATCCATCAAACTATTTCAATGCATAACAATAATAGAAAAGTAATTTTGAACATAAAGTTAAAGCATGGGTTCATCAATTTGGTCATAATTGAGTCCTAAAGCATGATTCTTATTCTCTTGGGCATTTTATCAAACACATTGTATGCACAACCTTAGGCTTTGGCATATACACTAGTTCATACATTATGGTTACTTTAATCAACTCAATTTAAAAGTTTCCAAACCTACATACTAGTATAATTTCATGAAAAGTACACAAAGACTCCAACTTGGGATTTATATAACCACATCAACATAATTAAAACCAACTCACCACATGGAAATCATAATTCATGAGTTTAAAATGGGATTCTTGAGCTTCATGGGTGAAACAAAACCCATGAATCAACACTTTACATATCTGGGTGGATGATTTCTTAAAGATTGGTGGAGGAAAGCTTGAATTCTTGCCTTGGGATTAGACACCTAGGGTTTCTTGTTCTTGGGGATTGATCTTTGAGAGAAACCCTAATTTGGTGTTATGGATGAATAATAAAGTTAGGAGCTCTGGTCTGGTAAAATTAGGGGTCAAAACTGGTGGAAAAAGACCCAAATACCCCTTTAAAAATGGCTTAAAATTGTTGATCGGAAGTGGCGAAGGTTTGGACGACAATCCATCGCTGGCTCGATGGTCCATCGGTCCATCCCATCGTACTTGGCCAGAACCTGAACTTCCTGCCTCATCTACAACAGTTTGGGCGACAGTCTATAGCTATATCGACGGTCTGTTGGTCCTGATTGTTGCACTTGGATAGAAGATGGGTTCATTACCTTAGTCATGATGGCTTCAGCGATGGTCCATCGCTATCTCGATGGTCCATTGTCCTGACCGTTGCTTTTGGGCAGTTCCAACAGTTCTCTATAAAACGTCCATAACTCTTTACTCCTATACCAAATTTGGACGAAATTGGTATTGTTGGAAATATAATTCAATTTTCCACATGATAAAAAGTCAAAATTGGGGAAATTCTATCTAATTTAAACATTAATCATTTAGCAAGTCATCATTAACTCTTCTGGATACTAGATTTGACTAAAATAAAGTTTAGGATATTACACAAAGCCTCTATCCAAAAGTAAAACAATATTTGGTTGGGACATGCCCCTGACCATAGCCAAAACCAAAGTCTATGGAATGAAAAAAGTATATAAGAAATCTATGACATGAAATTAATCCTTTTGGAGTATAGAAGCTTACCACTTCAATCCAACACAAGTTGATTCCGGATCCAATCACTGAGTTGGAGTAGAACAACTGGTTCCTGCATCACATGGGGATACAACATCTGAAGAAGGGTTAGCAGGTGAACGATAGAATGCACTCAGAATAAGGATAAAATAATGCCAACCTTTAAAACCAAGTAAATAACCATATGCATTCACAACCATACATATATATAATTTATGCCGGGAAAGAAAATCAGGTTTAGCATGGCTTTAAAACCATAACCTGGGTATGTGTAACTTAACCATCCTAGAACCACCCATGGGATATATGGGCCTTGCGTTACCTATTGAATGGGCCTCGATGCATGTAGCGATACAAACTAGAGATACCATAGGGGTAGGAGATTCCCATGTACCCTTCACCCTCCATAATACATATTTACAATTATAACTTAGGGGATTCCTATGTACTTTATAAGTGTATGGTCTCTATGACCAATCCCATGTCGACAAACATGAGTTTCCAGTGTCCGTCCATTGGACTTATACTTTCACGATTAGCTATTATTCCCCACCAATATTGCCCAATCAAAATTATTAGTATACAACAAAACCACCAATTCCATTTATTATTAACCAAGGCTAAACAAGTGGTATCATCATATAGACTATAGCTTGCAAGTAATGTCCTTAGCCAACCTTCTTAATGAAGGAATTCCCATGTACCTGTGGATCCCAGTATCAGTAAGTTTACTTGGGGGATTCCCGTGTACCCCACAAGTAGTTCATTATTATGTTTTCTTGGGGGATTCCCATGTACCCTTCAAGGCTTTTAATTAAACTATAACCATGACCACAAAGACCTTACCATTTAACCATTTAAAACCATCCAAACAAATTTATGGTTCCATTACCACTTTATACCATGCAAAGTTTTTAATAAAAGTTCAACATTGTAAAAAAATCGTTCTCATAGGCATTTTATCAAAGATATTGAGGGCATACAGTTTCCAAAACCAAAGCCAAGTACCAATTAACAATTCTTATGCAACCAAATATTCAAACCACTATTATAACATAAAAACCATAGTAAAAATATGGGAAAACCATAACCAAACTATTTATAACCATAAGTAAATATGTAGGAGTAACAACCCTTAGATTACGAAGAAGATAGAGGAAAACTGCCCTTGTAAGCCCTAAATTGACCACCTTGAAGGAAACCCTAGCCTTTTTTGACACAAGATCCTTGTTAGAGATTTGAGAGAGTTTAGAGTGTTTTGATTTGCAATAGTAGGGAAAATAATGTCCCAAAAGTGTTTTAAGTTGTGGGGTCATGACGATTTAAGAGGGGAAATGTCTAGAATACCCCTAACTTAAACTGTATAAATTTTCTATTAGAAGGTACAACTACACCTCTTCAACCGTACCGTACCATATGAGTGGTACCTACCACTCATAACCTAGGCATCCCTTGGACCCCAACACTGTCACACATACAACCACCAAGGCCAACTCATAAGAAAGTATATGAGAAGTACCGTAGAACCATACCTTAGGTAGAATAGAATCCTCTAAGATAGACTTAGGTCATCATATGATTTAAAATCATACCACTAGTACCTTAATATATGACTAGTATGATCTATTCGTACCTTGTATAGAAACTATCCATGCAACACTGATTAACATATGACAAATCCCTCTAAATTGTACCCTATCGTATGAATAGTACCCTCTAGTCGTATGGTGTCCAGAAGCTCATACTCAAGAATTTTCTAAGGGAGAAAATTAGGGTCTTTCATGCCTCTATCACCTAGTGCATGTTAAAGATTCTAGATCTGAAGGTCCTTCTTTGCAGGCTATTCTTGTGGTCTATGAATTTCTTAAGATGTTCCCTGATGATCTTCTTGGTATTTTTCATGATAGAAAAATTAATTTTAGGATTGATATTCTTCTAGAAACTCATCCTATTTCTATACCTCCCTATAGAATGGCTTCGGCTGAGTTGAAAAAACTCCAGGAATAGTTGAAAGATCTTCTGGAAAGAGGTTTTATCCTTCCCTATGTGTCTCTATAGGGTGCTCTTATTCTTTTCGTGCGTAAGAAGGATGGGTCACTTCAGATGTGTATTAATTAATACCAGTTGAATAAGTTGATCATAAATAATAAGTATCGACTTTCGAGTTTTAAGGATCTGTTCGATCATATTTAGGGTGCTAAGTTCTTTTCTAAGATTAAAATCCGGTTGGGTTATTATCAACTGAAGATTAGGGAGGTGGATATCCCTAAGACTACCTTCTAAACTTGGTATGGTCATTTCAAGTATTTGGTAATGTCCTTTGATTTAACAAATATATGGATCTTATAAATTGGGTTTTTTGTTAGTTCTTGGATTTATTCGTGATTGTCTCTATTAATAATATTTTAGTGTATTTTAAGAGCAAGGCAGATAATGCAAATCACCTCTACATAGTGTTGGATACCCTTAAGGAATAACAATTGTATGCTAAATTCTCTAAATGTGAGTTCTGATTGAATGTTGTGACTTATTTGGGTCATGTTATTTCTAGTGAAGGGATTATAATAGACCCCCAAAAGGTTTCGGTGGTTAAGAAATGGCCTAGATCCATGACCCTAACTGACACTCAGAGCTTTTTGGGTTTAGCCAACTATTATAGAAGATTTGTGGAGAGTTTCTGTTCTATTACTACCCTAGTGACAAAGTTAACACAAAAGAAGGTAAAATTCTTGTAGTCTGATACTTGTAAGGGCATTTTCAAGAAGTTTAAGGATAAGTTAACTTCGGCTTCAATTTTGACCCTTTTGTAGGGAATTAATGGTTTTGTTGTCTATTGCATGCATCCTAGGTGTGATTGGGTTATGTGCAGCATGGCTAGGTGGCTGTTTATGTTTCTAGAAAATTAAAAGTTCATGAGAAGAATTATCCAACTCATGATTTAGAATTATTAGTTGTGGTGTTTGCATTAAAGATCTAGCAATAATATTTATATGGGGTCTATGTTGATATTTATTCTGATCATAAGATCCTTCAATACGTGTTCACTCAGAGTAAGATAAATATCAGGCAAAAAAGATGGCTTGAGTTGCTCAAGGACTATGACATGAGTCTTTACTACCATCCAGGTAAAGCTAATGTGATTGCTGATGCTCTTAGCAAGTTTTCCATGGGAAGATTATCTCATATAGATGAAAATAAGTGGGATTTAGTGAGGGATATCCACCGTTTGGCTAATCTAGGAGTTCATCTCATAGATACTGAAGATGGAGGTATAGTTGTTCAGGAGGTAGCAAAGTCATCTCTAGGTACTGAGGTACAAAAGAAGCAAGTATTTAACCTTACCTTCATGCAAATTAAGAAAGATGTAGGTAGGAAAAGATGATGATTTTTAAGATTGGTGATGATGGTATCTTGAGGTACCAAGGTAGATTATGTGTTCCCTATGTTAATGGATTGCGAGAAAGAATTTTGGACTAAGCTCATGAGCTGCATTTTACTATTCATCCAAGTTCAATGAAAATGTATCATGATCTTAAGGAGATTTATTAGTGAATCAATATAAAGTGGGATGTGGCTAATTTTATGGCTAAATACATGGTGTGTCAGAAAGTAAGGGTGGAGCATTTGAGGCCTGATGGGTTAACTTAAGAGATTGAGCTGCCAATATAAAAATGCAAAATAATTAATATGGATTTTGTTACCAGCCTTCCACGGCCTCGACAACAATTTGATTCATATGGGTCATCATGGATAGGATGACTAAGTCTTCTCACTTTTTTCTAGTGTTGAATAATTTCTCTTATGAGGAGTATTTCAAGTTGTTCATTAAAAAGATCATAAAGTTGCACGGTATTCCAATTTCCATCATATCTAATTTGGGTACTCAGTTCACATTTCACTTTTAGGGGTCCTTTTAGAGAGGTTTGGGGACTAAGGTAACCCTAAGACCGATTTCCACCCACAGACCGATAGGCAAGCAAAAACCAAAATTCAGGCTTTGGAAAATATGCTTCGAGCTTGTGTATTTGATTTTGGTAGAAGTTGGGTTGACCACTTGCCTCTTATAGAATTTGACTACAACAACTGTTATCCCTCTAGCATTGGTATGACCCCGTTTAAGGCTTTATATGGTAGGAGGTATAGGTCTCATATTAGTTTTTTAAGGTTTGTGAAAATAAGTTATTTGGCCTTAATTTAGTTTACCAAGCCAAGGAGAAGGCGATGGTAATTCAGGAAAGACTTAAGGTATCCCAATGTTACCAAAAGTTCTACGCGGATGTGAGGCAAAGGGAGTTAGACTTCAGTGTTGGTAATTGGGTGTTCTTGAAAATGTCTCCCGTGATTGGAGTGATGCAGTTATATAAGAAGGGTAAAATCAGTCCCCTCTATATTGGTCCGTACTTGGTTTTAAAGAGGGTTGGTAATGTTGCATATGAATTGGAGTTGTCTTCTAGTTTGAGCTCCATTTATTCGGTGTTTTATGTTTTGATGTCGAGGAAGTATATGGGTGTCTATCAATGGGTTGTCCCTTGGAAAAGGTGGGTATTTGGGATTTCTAGTCCTATGAGGAAGTCCCGATTGAGATTCTAGATAGATAAGTCTATCGATTTTTAACCAAGGATGTGCCTTTGGTAAAGATTCTTTGGAGGAACCAAAAGGTTGAGGATGCTGCGTGGGAAGTTGAGAAGGAAATAAAATCCAAGTATTCATTCTTGTTCCCCGTTCCAAAAAAGCATTCTTGAGGTATGTGTATTCCTTAACATCTTTGTTTTTCAACTTTGTTAAAGAAAATTGTGATTTCCCCAGTGTCTTTGTTTTCTGTCTTAAAGGTAAGTATGGTTGTGTTTGGAGTCAAATTGTGATAATAAATGCTTTGTCCTATCAATCGAGGATCAATGATCCTAAGGGGGAGTATGTAACACCTCAAATATTTGATCCTTGAAAATTTTTAAAATTTTATTCTCATTGCCTTGACTACGACTTACCCTAGGAGTCGTAGGAAGTCTTGATGGGTCATAGGGACCCAATCGTAACCAAATCAATAAGTGTGTGACTAAGTTCTTCTCTAAGTATGAGTGGCTCACTAAGAGTTGTAAGGACTTGTTATGAGTCATTGGGTGCAAATCATAAGATGTCTAGTGTATTCCCCAAATAGTTTCTGTGTTGACTACTACTGGACCCTACATGTTGTATGGTCTCATTACGATTCATATTAGTTGAGTCATAGGGTCAACAGATTGTGAGTGCCTTGGTTACTGTCATGGCTATGACTCATGGTGACTAGTCGTAATGAGTCTCTATAGTCGTATAGTGACTCGTAGTCACTGAAGACTAAATTTTAGTTTTTAAATTGAGCGTTGGACAATTCCCTCCTTACCCAATTAAAAATGTTCATAAAATACTTAAGAGGGTTATTTCTCATTCATAACATACTCAAGCACTTCTAAAGATCTCTCATGTCTCTCAGGATGCCATACATAGGGTTTTCAAGAAGTAGGTCATCCAAGGGCTCAAGGTTGAATTCTTTTCGTGAAACTTGGGATTTTAGGCATGTTACTCTTCCCCTAATTGTTAATTTGCTAAAAGTATAAGTTTTAAAGTATTGTTCATATGTTATTGATGTTTGTTTTGAAAATATGGGTTGAGGGTTTTGAATAACTGTTATTTATGTAATATTTCATGTTTGTCTCTGCATGGTTTATGTTTCAATGGTGGTTTTAAAATCAAATTGATGTGCGGGAATGGTGAATAAATTAAGAGATTGTGATTTCCCCAAACTTGTGGCTTTTGAAGTGGTTATGACTTGACCTCAACTCCATATTGTGGTTTTCAATATGAAAAGTATCCACATTGAAATACTCTTGAACTATTGCATAATGCGAAAGATTAATGAAGCATAATGTTTTTGAATTAAACCTTATGGGGTTGTGTAATTCCCCAAGCTATTGTAAAATTGAATTAAAGGGTTGTGAATTCCTCCAAGTGATGATAATTGGTTTGGCATATTGATGTTACTTTGCAAGTGTAGTTGGTATGATGATACCAACAGTGTATGCCTGAATGTGAATCCTGGTTCAATGAATGGAAATATATGATAATTATTTGAATAGGGATTTAATAAGGGTTATGTAGATGAGTCATAAAAGTGGAGGTCTCGCGGAACAAACACTGGAAACTGCAATTATCAATGCGGGGGTTTGAGTTCTCCATACTAATATCATATGATGAGGCGGTTTGAGTCTCTCCTATTATATCACTTGATTTGGTGCTTCTGTTACCTTGATTTACCGGGAGGTTCGAGTCCCCCATAGTGTATATATATACCCTCCAGTTTGTGTGACCATAACACTGGGCCCCTACCAGCTGGGGGAGAGCTGGGCCCATATAGCCTATGGGTGCCTTTTTATGTTATGAAGGTTGAGCTACACAATCCAGGCTAAAGTTTTAAAGTATATGTTAAGCGTTGTTCCCTATTACGACATGTGATATATATATATATATATGTATTTGTATATGATTATGTTTATTGGATTTTGGACTGGTTTTGAATTGATATTCATGGCATTATTTTCCCTATCCCAAAGTTACATGCTAGAGCTCTAAACACTAACCATCTCCGAACATTGCATCCCCACGTGATGCAGGTATTGGAGATACCTCTAATTTTCCTGAGATGAGTTAGTTGGATTGGCTCGATTCGTTGGTTCGTTATGGTGAAGTGGTGAGCGTTTATTCTCTGGAAGGCTCAGGCATTTCATCTATTTCCACTAACAGATTTGAGTTGATAGTTTTCATTATCATTAACATTATCATTGTAATATGTCAGAGTCAAAGATATGTCCTACCCAAGACTAGTTTTTGGTTCTTTGTTTATAAGACTTTGTTGGATTACTATGGATTTGGGTGATGCTGGTCAGTTGTTTTAGCCGGTTGCTGGTTATCGGTCATCGACTTATCTTTTATTCTTTAATATTATCTTGCTATATGTTTTGAATTCATCTGACATTAGGGATATTGTGTTGTTTGTTTAGGTGAAAAGAAGTGGTCTCCGGTCCCTAGTGGACTTGATATACTCGTCATGGCTAGGCCCTAGTTCGGGTCGTGACAAAGCATCAACTACTACATTAGCCTTACTTGAATGGTAAAGCACATTCATGTCATAATATTTTAGCAACTTCAACTAGATTCTCTATGGAGATTAAACTCCTTCAGCATAAATATGTATTAAAGACTTATGATAGGTGATGATATCTATATGCATACCATACAAATTTTCAATGCAAAAACCATAGTTTCTAACTCAAAATTATGAGTCGGATAGTTTTTCTCATGGTCCTTAAGTTGTCTAAAAACATAAGCTATTACATTACCATTCTGAATGAAAACGCAACCTAACCTAACTCTGGAGGCATGGCAGCACTAAAACCAATGCCAAATTCAATCTATACTTTAATTTTTGAAAGCTTTTCCCGCACATGTTAAACAATTGGAACTTTACCTTTTTTTGTGTCAAGTTGGTCAATGGTGTAGCTATTGAGGAAAAACCCTTAACAAATCTCCAGGAGTAACCGACTAAACCAAAAAAGCTCCTAAAGTAATGGGCCTAGACTACCACTTAACTGTATCTATTTTCTGAGGATCAACATGAATACATGCACCTAAAATCACATGCTACAAAAGGTAAATAATTCCAACTAAACTTCACACTTACTAAACTTTGCGTACAACGAGCAATCTTTGAGGGTCTGCAATACTATTCTCAAATAATCTATATGCTCTTCCACAGTCCGAGAATAGATAAGTATGTTATCTATGGAAATAGCGACAAACATGTCCAAACACTACTTCAAGACCCTGTTGATTAAATCCATAAAGGCTACAGGAGCATTCGTTATTCCAAAAGACATAACCACAAACTCAAAGTGACCGTACCATATTCTGAAAGCAGTATTTGGAATGTCACATTCTCTGACCTTCAACGGATGATACGATGAGCTGAAATCAATCTTTGGAAACCAGTAGGTGCCCTAAAGTTGGTCAAATAAGTCATGAATTCTAGGTATGGGGTACTTATTCTTGATGGTAACCTTGTCTAACCATCTGTCATCTATACATATTCAAAGAGCATCATCCTTTTTATGCATAAATAGGACTGAAGAACCCTACGGTGGAACATTAGGTCTCATGAACCTTTAATTTAAGAGGTATTGAAACTACTCTTTCAACTCCTTAAGTTTTGTTGGAGTCATCTGGTAGGGAGGAATAAAGATAGCTATGGGAGAGTAGGTCAATCCTGAATTTGATTGCTCTATCAGGAGGTACTCTGGGCAGATCATCTGGAAAAACTTTGGGAAAATCATTAACCATATGAACGGAATGAATGATTGGGTATCTGACTTAGTATATTTAACCCCAAATCGGTGATAGATACACCGTTTTGAAATTAACTTTCTAGCCTTACGATAAGAGATAAAACGGCCCTTAGGAGTTATTGAACTACCATACCACTCAAGGATGGATTCAGTAGGAAACTGAAACTTCACCACTCGAGTGTGACAATCAACTGAGGTATAGCATTAATAATGCCAATCCATGCCAAGAATGACATCAAAGTCTATCATCTCTATATCTATTAAATTTGCTAAGGTAACCCTATAGAGGACTGCAATAGGGCACTCTTTGTAAACCTGTCTAGCAACAACTGACTCACTAACGAGACTAAAAACTGAAAATGGTTCAGAAAGATTCTTGGGACTTATACCAAAATTTACAACAACAAGTGGGGCTAACATAAAGAGGGTTAACCTAGGATCTAACAACACATAAAAACCAAGAAGAAATATATGAAGCATACCAGATACTATATTTAGGGAGCACTCCTACTCTTAGAGAGAAGGTATAGAATAAAACCTTTTACAATGATGACCGCCACGACACTAGTTGAGGCACTACGCTATGGAGATGGGCAGACTGACTGCACTGTTAAAGTGGTTAAAGGGGCTTGAGGGTGAGCATCTTATTTCCCTACTTAGCTAAAGGCCATTCCTTGATCCTATGGCCAATCTTATCAAAACCATAACAACCATCTCTAACCATCATGCACTCATCGGATGATTTTTATCATAATTTTTGCATGTTGGATTATTTCTTCCCTCATAAATTCTACCATCAGATCTAGTAGTCGGTGCCTTACCCTAATTTTTCAACTAAGTCCTAGGTGCTACGACACTAGCTGAAAATGACGTGGGTGCTGACAAAAGGCTCTGAAACTAACAATGGTTTCCTCCTCCTCCTGACTTGTCTTAAGTATCTTATGTTGACCATACTCAAACTCTACAATCCTAGATCTATTATTCTCTCTTCTCTTTTCTTTAATTTGTTAAACTCAATCTGCTAAGTGTGGGTCATCAATCGAGCAATATTTATATCCTCAATCAATGTGGCAGCCCTACACTCTTTGATTACTAAATCAAATACATCAATGACAAAAAAGTCAATATCCCTTCACCTACATAGAGCCTTGAATTAGGTTAATGAACTCCTCTACCTTAACCTCCCTCATCTCATAAAGAAAGATCTTGTCCAAAAAAGTTATTTGAAATATATCTCAACTCATAGAAGCTATATTATCACCCCTACCTTTCTTCGGCTTAGTATCCCAGTCATAAGCAATATATTTTAGTTGATAGGATCCTAATTCCACACTCCCCTCTTCTATAACATGCATAATCTGAGTGATTTACTTTACCTTATCAATGAAGAACTACTTGTCCACTTTTACTTTTGACCAAAAGAACTCAAGTGGATTTATTCTCATAAAATCTCGAACTCTAGTTATAGCTAAGATATTATTTGGCTAAATTGGTACTATAGCTGGTTGATTACCCCGATATTAGCATTCATAGACTAATCTAACACTTGGAAAGTTCCCAAAACTTATTATTGGAGACATTCTCATTCAAAGATTCTGTAGGTGGTGATGGGTCCGGCTGGTCCCCATTTTTGTGGGCATGAGCTCAGTAAGGAGGAATTCTCTGTCACGTGAAAGCAAGAGTTAGACAAGATAGAGATAACTTCAAGAATGATAGAGATAATTAAAGAATGGAGAATTTCCTAATATGTCCCATATCCCCCTGGTCATAAGTATGACGTGTTTCACACTAATGATCAAGACTCTATGTAACGTGGCTTGTCAGACTACATAGGAATTTTTAAAAATTTAGGCTTTGATACCAAGGTTATAATGGACCGAAGCTACCCCTTGGACGTCAAACTGTGCTTAAGACTACAAGTAGCCTAGAGATAACCCATGATATATATTTAATACTAAGCATTGATCAAATAATATTAAACATGAGTGGAAACTAAAAGATTATAAATTGGGTTCAATTAATGAGCAGTCTCAATAAAACATTAGAAACTTAACATCAAATTAAACTCTTGAGAAATTAAAAAAAACACATCAGTTGACTAGTCTTGACAAGCCTCTAACTGGAACTAAAGCCACTGGGACATTCCCCAACTGACCAAAGCTAAAAACATAACATCTAGGCTGATAGCAACTGAATATCCAGAAACAAATATAAACTTGGACCTCAAAGTATAAGGACTCACCAAATGGTGGGATGCAAGAGGTGGTGATCGTCGCTAATCGTACTATTGAGGAGGAACACCAGAACCTACATTATGAAACAATGAAGCCACATAAACATATATATGATCACTACTTCTGAAATATACTAAGTATGTGAGGGTGAATACAATAAGTAAAACATATAAGTGATGTAACTGAAAACATACATGCTAAGTATAAATAGACTCACCATAGTGATGAATAAAATTGAAAGTTGAAATATCATAAATAATGAACAGTAAAGCATAATCTTATAAGTTGTGTGAGTCACTACACTTAGTTTTTGAAATTTATATTTTCTATGGGAGATTTGTATAACCGACATAAACCATGTGAGATAGCATAGAGTCTAATGCCTAACCCAAGTTAAGGAGGGTTATTTCATTCCTTTCCATCAGTGTAGAACCTGAACTGAATTGATCACAAAATTAAGCCCATTTAGGTAAGGGAGACACTTTGGCGAGGCCCCTTAAACCTATGGTGGCATATAAATTTTGGGAAATAAGAGGAGCCGAACCCACATTCTCCAGTCCATGTAAATACTAATTCAAAAATATCTATATACTAGTGCTAATAATGTATGAAATTCACCTTAAATTAAGCATATAGGTTTATAAGTCTAAAAACCAATTAGGCTTCTATTGCTAAATACTGTCTTAAATAACTATGTGAATTTCATAACTTGTCTGAGATTATAAGATCAAAACTGAAATCTAGATCATATTTGATAATTTGAAATATAAAGTAGTAAGTCTAAACTTCTTGGAAACTAAGAGATTTATGCTAACATGATATTCTCTTACTTTTAAACTGACTAAATAATACTGAAAATCATGCATATTTATCAACTCATGAAACATTGTGTTAGAATACTAAATCGCAATGCATAAAATTACTTTTTTGGATAAAAACATAACTAAATGTGAAATCTTGTGCTAAATAAGGCTTAACTCATGAGGAAACTGTAACACCTTAAAAATCCAAACCTAGATTAGAACCATGCTTCAAGTGCATGTAGAAATAAAACTACATATTTTGATAGTGTGAGAAGTTACTTAGACATACATTAAGGCCATAAATAACTCCTAGCTCATCGCCAAGTCAAAACTTCCCTTATCGATTGAATTCTTGTGAAGTATCTTGGGATAGTCAACTTTAAATAGGCATAACTTCTACATTACAAAGTTTATTTTTTCTCAGGATCTATCAATGATAGCTATTTGAATTATCTTTTTAATACATCTAGTTTTTTGTTAATTTGATATCAGAGTAAAAGGTTATGCTATTTTTATCAAAAGGTGTTTATTAGCCAGAGTGTGACAACTCACATAATGGACCGTCACACCAACGATGGCCCATCAGGAAAAACCATCAATCTTAAGTAGTGCGACTAAAATTATTTTGTGATGACATTAGTGACAGACGGGTGGGATTATTCTACTCTGTTGTAATATTTTAAAGGGAGTTTTTTTTGGTCTTTTACACCAAAACAATGTCATTTAAGCTATCCTAAGGAGAGAATATAAGGATCAAAAGCCCTAAATTCTCTATTAACTCAAAATTCAATCAACACATAGAAAAAAAATAGAGAAAGAAGTGATTTTCTTCACCTAAGTCAAAAATTAGGGTTCTTCAATTTCAAACTTAAAATCTAAAAATTCCATCAAGGTTTTCGACCTTAGGTATATGGTATTTCATCAATGGGTTTTCTTTTACCCATTGAGTCTCAAAGTTAACTCAATTTCTCAAGTTTAATTCACACTTAAAGTTTAGGGTTTCCATGTAGAGTTTGGATTCCTTTAGTTTTTAGTTTCTTGCTTTGACTAAGCCATGAATATATGTTTTCAATAAATTTGAGTATATTTCTATACTCATGACTATGGAATATCATTAAATTGATAAATTATTGACTTTGGGCTAATGTTATGAAATTTCTTATTATATTTAGATTGTAGTATGGCCATGATTAGTTGAATTCTTCAAAGATAATGGGTTATGAACACCTGATGACTTAGGATTTCATGCATACACTTATGAGTGCTAGATCCTCCAGCTTGCATATTATTGAATACTTTCATATGATGCATTTATTTTTAAGTTTATAGAATATTACTATTCTTAAGTATTTTCAATTATCAGTGTTATTTAGTTGGAAGTAGTACTTAGTGCTGAGTAGATATAGGGATGAAGGCTCACCTGTACGTTAGGTTGAGACCTTCAGTAGAATTCCCTAACTCCTAGAACTACAATACCTCTGTACGTTTTAAAGGGTCATTCATCAGACCAGGCTTGACACCTTAGTTCTTTTGGACATCAGTTTAGTGGATCCACATCAATCATTGTTCATACCCTTAGTAAAGTACTGAGCACCCATATAATTGGGATTACAGGCTGGACCTTAGTTAGCTCAAATTAGAGTATGTCGATTAATGGTAGCTCTTATTGTCCATATTTTATAGTTTAGATTTAGATACCTGCATGACTTTGTATTCAGTTGTTCAACTAATCATACAGTACATGTTTATTACTTGGTATTTCATCAGTTTATTATGTCACATGCATCATGTTCAAGCTATACTAGTTATTTCTCATATCACATACTCAGTACATTTAACGTGCATACTCTTTTTTTGCGGTATATTATCTTATAATATAGGTTCTAACCTTCAATATCCAGATCACGCTTAGTACGATTACACATCATTTCAGAAGTAGTGTTTGGTGAGTCTTCATTATTTGAGGTCCATTCATCAATATTTTTTTTAATATTATTCTAGTTTCAGGCAGTTGGAGTTAGTTGGGGGCTTGTCTAAATAACTCATGTGATTTAGAGGCTTTCAGACAGATAGTTATATTTTCAGCATATTGATAATGTCGAATAGTCTCTCTTTAGACATCTTGTATTGATTTTAATTTTATAATAACTTATTATTTCATGTTAGTTTTTGCTTAGCATCTCATTATTTGATTTGGTATTCTTAGTGTTTTGCAAGGCCATGGGTTAACTTGGGTTCACTTGTTACTCTAAGCATCGTCTTGTGACAAAGGAGTGGTCTTGAGTTGTGAAAAGCTTGATTTTAGAGAATGAGGTTTAAAGTGTCCTAGGGTGTTTGACAACCGCGTTAAGTAAAGTCTTGTTCATGGGTGTAAAGCGTGCCACACTTATGAGTGAAAGGCTATGAAATGTCTTAGAAAAAGTATTACTTCTTTTACGTTTATATCATTCTATAGAGTGTGAACTCTATTAAAACTTTCTTCTAACTTATTCTCTATAAAATTATAGAATATGCCTCCTAAGACAACTAATAAAAGAAGGAATGGGAATCAACAAGCACCACCACTAACTGCAGTAAACCTTTTGAAAGAACAAGTCTCTCATGGTAAATTTAGGGCTGCTTTCACTATATTAGCCTAGTCCATGACCATACAGAACAACCAGCAGGTTGTTTTACTAGCCAACCTAGCAGTGAATATGATAGCAGCAAGAGGCCAAGACTTTACTGGGATAAATCCTCTATTATTCTTTTGGTCTAAGTCTATAGAGGATCCACAGAAGCTCTTGGATAGTACTCAGAAAGTTGCTGGAATCATGGGTATCCCTCTAATTAAAAATGTTGATTTGATTACTTGTCAGTTGCAAGGAGTGAATCACACCTGGTTCAAGCAATGGAAGGATGATAAAGTTATAGATGCGGGATTGGTAGAGTAGAATAAATTTGTTGTTGCATTTTTAGACAGGTTCTTCCCACTTGATTTTAGGGAACCCAAGGTGAAAGAATTCATAAACCTAAAGTAGGGAAACATGAGTGTGAAGGAGTATTATCTTAAGCTCACTCAGTTGGCAAAATATGCTCCGACTGTGGTTGCTGACTCTACGGCTCGAGTGAACAAATTTGTGTCGGGAATTTTTGAGGATGTGGTCAAAGAGTGTAGATTTGTTATGTTGGTTAACGATATGGACATCTCTAATTTTATTTTTATTCTTAATATATTGAAGATGACAAAATCAATGGGAAATAAATAGAGAGTAAGAAAGTCAAAATAAGTGTCTTTAATTTCTCTCAATAGAGGTTAGATGGTGGTAGTCATTCTCAATCCTAACTGAAATCTTCAGCTCAAGCCCCATCTCTGCAAGTGCATTAGTGCCAATGTTTAGGTAGGATAATCAAGATAGAGCACCACTCTCTAAGCCCTAGGGTAGTGTGAATTGTATTTGTATTAACTCAGTTTGTAAGAAATATAGTAGGAATCACAAGGGTAAGTGTATGGTGAGTAGTGATGCTTGTTTTGGGTATGACAAGTAAGGCCATAGATTGAGGGAATATCCACTTACTTCATAGAGAGGTAGGGATGATCGTCAACAAAGTCAATCTAATTCTTCAGCATCTCTAACAGGTCGCCCAATTCAGTAGGTGCCTCATCTAGTACAAGTGGTATACAATATTAGAATAGAATCTATGCCCTTCAAACTCAATAGAATTAAAAGGGTTCTCATGATGTGGTCACTGGTATGTTGAAAGATTTTCATATTTATATTTATGTATTGTTAGATCCGGAGCCATACTTTCCTTCGTGACTCCTTATATAGCCCCAAAAGCCTCTCAAAACCCTTCTCAATCTCTAATCTACTCGGTAATTCAGTCGTAGACAAATGGACCAATTTGCAAGAAATATAGTAGGTGCCACAAGGGTAAGTGTATGGCGAGTAGTGATGCTTGTTTTGGGTATGGCAAGTTAGGCCATAGATTGAGGGAATATCCACTTAATTCACAGAGAGGTAGGGATGCTCGTCAACAAAGTCAATCTAACTCTTCAGCATCTCCAACAGGTCGCCCAATTCAGCAGGCGCCTCATCTAGTACAAGTGGCATACAACATTAGAATAGAATCGTTGCCCTTCAAACTCAACAGAATCAAAAGGGTTCTCATGATGTGGTCACTGGTATGTTGCAAGTTTTTCATATTTATATTTATGTATTATTAGATCCGGAGCCATACTTTCCTTTGTGACTCCCTATATAGCCCTAAAAGCCTCTCAAAACCTTTCTCAATCTCTAATCTACTCGGTAATTCAATCGTAGCCAAATGG
Organism: Capsicum annuum; assembly: GCF_002878395.1. Taxonomy (NCBI): domain Eukaryota; kingdom Viridiplantae; phylum Streptophyta; class Magnoliopsida; order Solanales; family Solanaceae; genus Capsicum; species Capsicum annuum. The sequence continues at coordinate 213,612,777 of NC_061111.1, read as the reverse complement.
ATATATAGAAATTACGTAGTCACAATATCCCATAAAGTCACCTTAATCGACCTTGTAGAGTTAGACATGACTAATTTTTATGTTATCTTGGCATAGATTGGATCCACTCTTGCTATGCATTAGTTGATTGTAGAAATAGAGTAGTCCAATTTCAATTCTCAAATGTGCCAGTCATAGAGTGGATACCTTATTCCTATAGGTCGGTTTGTCTCTTACCTTAAGGCAAGAAAAATAATTTTTGAAGGGTGCATCTATCATCTTGTTCAATTTAAGGATTCAAAGTTTGAGAACTTAAATTTTGAGCCAATTTCTGTGATAAATGAATTTCCAAAAGTTTTTACGTGGAGATCTGCTTGGAGTTCCTCTAGAGTGGGAAATTGACTTTAGAATAAATCTCCTTCTAAATACCCAACCTATTTCATTTCAACCTATAGAATGGCTCCATCTAAGCTTAAAGAATTAAAGGAATAGTTGAAAAATATCCTAGGCAAGGGTTTTATTAGGCCAGGAGTCTCTCCATGAGGTGCTCTAACTTTTAGTGGGCACAAAAAAGATAGTTCTCGTAGAATGTGTATTGACTATTGTCAGTTGAACAAGGTAACAATTAAGAATAAGTATCCCATTCCTAGGATCGATGATTTTTTCAACCAACTTTAGGGTGATAAGTTTTTTTCTAAGACCTCAGATTGGCTTTGATCATCCCAAAGTCAAAAAATGTAACATTCTGAAGACAACCTTCAAAAGATGGTATGGTTGCTTCAAATTTGTTATTATATCGTATGGACTAAAGAATGCTCCTCATCTTTGGTAGACTTGAGGAACAAGTTATTCAAGAAGTACTTCGACATGTTTGGTATAGTCTTCATAGATGACACCCTTGTTTGTTCTTGCAGTAAGGATAAATATACAGCCCATTTAAGGATTATCGTGCAGACTCTTGAAAATTGCCATCTATTTGTTAAGTTTAGTAAGTGTGAATTTTTGTTGAAATTAGTAGAATTCCTTAGTCATATCATTTTTGATAAAGACATTCGAGTTAATTCCCAAAAATCCAAAGTAGTGAGGAACTAGCCTAGACTCATATCTCCATTAGATATTAGGAGTTTCTTTGATTTATCCAATTACTACAGATAGTTTGTTGACGTATTTTCCTCTATTTCTTCTCCCATGTCCATATTAACTCAAAAGAAATTCAAATTCCAGTGGTCCAATTCTTTCCTGAAGAGTTTTTAGGAGTTGTAGACTCGACTCACCTTTGCTCTAGTTTTGACTCTACTAGAGGGTTCAGATGGTTTTGTAGTTTATTTTGACACTTTAACATTTGAACTTGGTTGTGTGTTGATGTAGCATGGAAAGGTTATAACATATGCTTCTAGAAAACTCAAATATTATGAGAAGAACTACCCAACTCATGATCTTGAGTTGGCGGCAGTGGTTTTCTCCTTAAAGATTTAAAGAAATTATCTTCATGGAGTTCATGTTGATCTGTTCAATGATCACAAGAGTCTTCACTACGTGTTCATCCAAAAAGATCTAAATCTTCATCAGAAAAGGTGGATAAAGTTATTAAAGGATTATTATATGAGTGTCTTGTACAATTCGATTAAAACTAATATTGTGGTTGATTCTCTTAGTAGATTGTCTATGGAGAGTGTTGCTCACATTGAAGATGAGAAGAAAGAGCTAGTTCATGAGGTTCACTAGCTTGCTAGATTGGGAGTTTGGTTGGTTGATTCAACCAAAAGTAATATATTGGTTCAGAATGGCTCCAAATCCTCTTTGATGGCCGAGGTGAAATAAAATAAAGATAATTATCCCATTTTTCTTAAGTTAAAAAGAACTATCAAGAGTTAGAAGATTGAGGTTTCTCCCAAAGAGGAGATTGTGTTCTTCGTTGTTAGGGTAGACTGTATGTTCTAGATGTAGATGAATTGAGACATCAGATGCTAGCCGAAGCTCATAGTTCTTGGTATTGTATTCACCCAGGGGCCATTAAGATGTACCATAATTTATGGAAAGTCTATTGGTGGAATGGCATGCAAAAGGATATCGCAGAATTTGTGGCTAAGGGGGTGTTTGGTATGAAGGAAAATGTATTCCATGGAAATTTTTTCCTAGAAAATGTTTTCATGCAAAATAAGATGGTTTCTAACTTATTTTCTTATATTTGGTTGGTGAGTGGAAAATATTTTCTATTGTTTGGTTTGTGAATGAAAAAATATTTTTCAGAAAATACATTTTAGTGTTTAGCTAGAGAGTAGAAAATATTTTTTATAAAAATTATTTTTGTCCCTGAAAAATACTTTCCTTAAGGTGTGTTCGATATGTTGGAGGAAAACATTTTCTAGAAAAATAAGTTTTTTTCTTATTTTCTCATTGTTTATTTTTTGGATCAAATATCACTATCATTCATTGTTAAAAAGAATTTTTGTGTGTTTAAAGGGTAGCTTAAGTAAAAGAATCTGACAAGCACATGATTGGGCATGTTAAAAATATAATTTAATAATTAAAACATGTTTTTTGATAACTTTAATTTTTAATTTTTGAATTCTGGAGCAACAATTTGGTAATATTGACTAGCCTTATATGTGAGGCAGTGGTTGTCACTTGTTGTTGAATTTTTGGTTTAACAAAAAACAATGAAAATGAATAGGATAAGAAGGGTGGGGTGAGAAAAAAGTTTTAATTTTTTTTAAAAAAGTAATTAATTTATAAATACTTTTATGAGGGGAGGGAGCTGGGGTGTGGTAGGGGTCAAAATAGGTGGTAGGAGTGAGGTAAGAAATGTGTTTTGAGTTTTTTTGAAAAAATTAAAATAATAATTTTTGTTAGGGGTGGGGAGGTGGGGTAGGGGTGATGGCTAGTAGGGGGTAGGGGTTAGGGTGGGGTAAGGAAAAAATTAAAATTTAAAAAATTTATTTTCTTGGGGAGAGAGGTTGTTAGGAGTGGGAGTCAGGTAGGGGGTGCGGTAAGAAAAAATTTTAATTCTTTTTTAAAAAAATTAAATATTTTTTTGGAAGGGGCTGATAGTAGGCCAGGGTAGGGGATGGAATAAGAAAAAAATTAATTTTTTTTTAAAAAATTAAATATGTTATTTGGATTGGGGTGGTGGGATCGGGGTAGGGGTGGTAGTGGATTGGGTGTTGGGGTAGAGGTGGGTGATTTGACAGTTGTATGAACATTTCAACTTAAGAGTTAGGTTGAAAGAGAGTTTTGGAAAATGTTTTCCTTACTTCTTTAAGGTAAGTCATTTTTCTTAGAATTGAGGAAAATAAGCTTATTTAGAAAACATTTTCCAAAACATTTAAGCCAACCAAACATGAGAAAATTGGAAAACATTTTCCAGAAAATGTTTTCCTTCATACTATACACATTCTAAGTGTCCCAATTGCCAGCAAGTTAAGGTTGAGCTCCAGAGTCCTAGTGGTATGTTTCAGGATATCAGTATTCCAACTTGGAAGTGGGAAGTGGTAAATATGGACTTTATTACAGGATTTCCTCGTACTCATTGACAACATGATTCAATTTGGGTTATCATGGACCGAATGACTGTAACGACCTGATTTTTCTAGAATCGGAACGTCACACAATGCTCATGATCCTGAAGGACCACAAGCCAACCCTCTACTAATATTTGTACCTGAACACTACGTAATATAAATAATAAGTGCGAAAACTGGCCATAAGGTTAAAAACATCTAAAACTACTCAAAATTGAAAACTAAATACCGATATATTTGTTCGAAAAGCCTATAAACTGTCTGAACTGTGGAGTTGATGGGACATACCCAACTAACTCCTTTTATTAAAATTAAACCAAATCTGATACGATAATAATAAAAATAAGGACTATCCTCGACTGAAGAGGACTCACTGCTATATCTACTGCTGCTGACTGGGATTGAGCTGCTAAGGGTACTCTGGATCTCGTGCCTACGAACCTATGGTGTCAAATAAAACATCATAGCACAAATGCGTTAGTACGGGAATATACTGAGTATGAAGATGAGGTAAGGCTAAATGCAACGGCTCATGCATGAACAATTACTTAACTGAATAATCATGAGAGTACTGAATAAGAACACATGCATGAATGCACAAACCATAACACAAATCATCGTGGCTGAAAATACTGAAATTCGATTACTACTTTATTGCCATCTAACTCACTACTAATGCCTGAGATACTTAATACTGAATCATCTGATACTGATAACTGAGTATTAGAGTTGAAATCATTCTTATATAGCGAGTGATCTCAAAAATTGATGATACTGAAACTGATTAAGTGATTCTACTCATATCAATGACTAAATTTTGAGCTTTATACTCTCGACTGACTGCATCGGAGATCAAACCTCTCTAACGGATGATTCCAGAATGTATTATTAATAATAAGAAATGAGCATGTTTGAATCTGACAATAAGAATACTCAACTGAATATGAGACTGAGATCAAGCCTATGTGATGGGTGATCTCTAGATCTGATAATAAGAATACTCAATTGAATCTGAGACTGAGATCAAGCCTGACGGGTGATCTCTAGATCTGATAACAAGAATACTCAACTGAATCTTAGATTGAGATCAAGACTAACTGATGGGTGATCTCGGGATCTAATAATGAGATTACTCAACTGATTATGAGACTGAGATCAAGCCTATCAGACAGGTGATCTCGGGATTTGATAATGTGATTACTCAACTGAATATAAGACTGATACCAAGCCTATCTGATGGGTGATCTCTAGATCTAATACTAAATAACTTTATATGGGACCAAGCCTATCTGACGGGCGGTCCATGAATTAATGGAACTATCTGAGTTCCTCACTGAGATAGATGACTGTATCTGACAGTCTTGATTTCTATAGATTGATACTAAAACTGCAACTGTGGGAAGTAGTTACTTAACCGACATGCCCCGAATCTCAACTTGTGGGGTCCAACTTGTAACCCCAACTGGAAGGGTGTCAATACCCTGCCACAGGTAAAGACCTCTCTGGTCAAGCCTATCGATGGGTGACCCTTATAGGAAGTCAAGCCTAAGGCCATATAATAGTCAATCCTATCTAACGGGTGAACAGCCTTTCCTAATGGGTGACTCCTGCATCCTGCGCTAGCTACGCAGTACTGGAGTTTAAGGATTTCTCCTAACAACTCTGCCTCTCTGATGAGGAGCCGCCATCCATGCCCTCGCTCGGTGCTAGATCCTACTCCCAATTAAAAGACCCTGAACTCATTCTTAACTGAACATAAACTAAGCTAAATATAATACTAATCATGTTTCTTGAATGATCTGACTGAGTTAAGCTGAATTCACTTGGTTCTGTATCTGACGGAATACTACTGAATCTCATTATCTAACTGAACGATGCTGAGCTTTGAATAGAGTACTCGATTACTACATAGGTCAGAACTGAACACTTGAATACTACTAGATCTAAGCTGGGTACAGAATTGAGGCTAGATTACTAGCGATACTGAGATTATGGTGATTACAGAGATTACTGAGATTTTCTTAAGTTCTGTATCTGTCTGAGAATACAGAGTTCTATTACTCGCTGCATTCTGAGAATCATGGCTTGATTGAGATTATCGAGAAAATTGACACGGGCTCTAGACTGCAGCTAATTTTCGGGTATAAATACCCCCAAGAGTCGACAACATAAAAGTAAAACATAACCATTCTTGAATAATCAAGACCATGGACAATCATTCACCATCATAATACCTAAGGCATTATTTCAAGCATTTAGGAATCCTAAACATGTAATAACATAGGGGTACATGCTATTGGATCATACTCCATTCAACAAGGCCTTGCATCAAGCACTTCACACATATTTAAGTCTTGGCATGTACCTAGAACACATAATTGGGGAACTTCATGCTATCATGTTACAATTCATTCATCAACACTTTGCATGTATTAAAGTCTTAGCATGTATCAAAGAGTACATAATTGGGGACTTTCATGTTGTCATGCCACAATTTATTCACTAAGTCTTTTCAACAAACACTTAGCATGCATGGGCTTGCACACAATTGGGGATTTCTAATCAACATGCTATAATGACTCTAATTCCTTCACATGAGCATTTTATCAAACATATGGGGAGCATGCTTTGCTTATTCAACAATTTCTTCACTTAATTGACATGAAGACATCATGTAACAAGCATCTTTAAGAGGGTTTATTATAAACATCACATGAATATCACATACTAGGGTCAAAGCTTGAAAACCTTGCAAACAAACATGAATCACAACTCAATAATAGCATAAACATCAATTTCAACTCACATGAATCATGAAAAATCATAAACATAAAATCTTTGAAATTTAGAAAAGTGTTCTTGAGCTTCTTGGATGAAAGGAACCCAAGAATCAACATCTACATACCTTAGAGAAACTCTTTCTTGAAAGCTCTTGGAGAGATTCTTAATTTCTTGATTTCTTTTGAAGAAGAAGGAAGGATTTTGATTTGGTAGAAACCCTAGTTTTTTTATGTTGAAGAGAATTGAGAGAAAACAATGATATTTTGGGTGAAATGAGGACAAATCTGGTGTTAAGGTGTATATATAGGGGTTGGGAAAACAACCTTTTCTCCCTTGGAATTAAATTGAAAAATCTCAAAATTCCATGCTGGCGCGACGCGCCATAATCACGCCAGCTCACTGGAAAATGGACAATCAGGAAACTACTTGATGGTGCGATATAGTGGAAATCGCGTTGCTACCTTGGTTACGAACTGGAAAGGCATCTCGACGCGGTGGAATCGCATTGGTGCACTATAAATTGATAATTCTAAAATTAAGCCTTGGTACGACATGCCATAATCATGGAGCCTCACTAGATTTTGACGATTTCCATTTTGGTTGGATCCGCGATGCGCTAAAGTATTAGGTGGCACACTATCTCGCTAAAATAACTCTAACTCTTTGCCCGAGCGTCGGATTTGGGAAAATTTGGTATCGACGGAAAGCTTATTCAATTATCTATATGAAAAAATTCAATAGTAGGGAAATTCTACATGGTTTAAAATACTTTTCACTTGGGAAGAAACCTCTCCCCCTTTTAGGATCGGATTAACACTTCACTGAACACGATCAAAGGCTCAGACTATGAGAGAATTTTGTGGGGTCTTACCATGAATAAGTCAAACCATTTCCCGCTAGTTAAAACTTTAATTTCTACCAAGGATTATGATAGAATCTATGCTAGAGAGTTAGTGAGATTACATGGAGTCCCTTTGACCATCAGTTAGATTGGGCTACTCAATTTACCTCCTAATTTTGAAAGACCAGTTAAAAGGGTCTTGGTACCCAGGTGTATCTTAGTACCATTTTTCATCCACAATAGATGGTAAGGCATAAAGGATCATTCTAACCTTAGAGGAAATATTGAGAGCGTGCTTGATTGATCTTAAGGGTATTTAGGATGATCATTTTCCTTTGATTGAGTTTTCTTCTAATAATAATTGTCACTCTAGTATTCAAATGGACCTATTTGAAACACTTTATGGTAGTGAGTGTATATCTCCTATTGGCTGGTTTAAAGTTGGTAAAGCTACCTTGATAGGGCTAGATTTAGTTCATGAGGCAATGGAGAAAGTTCAGCTGATTAAAGAAAGGATGAGAATTAATTAGAATCATCAAAAATCCTATGCATATATAAGGAGAAGAGAGCCTGAGTTTGCTATTAGTGATCTTGTCACTTGAAGGTTTCACCCATGAAAGGGCTAAACATATTTGGTAAAAAAGGAAAGCTTAGTCCCCGCTATGTTGGTCTTATAAGATTTTGGGTTGCCATGTTAATGTAGCCTATGATTTGGAACTGCCTATTGATTTAGCATTAGTTCATCCATTATTCCATGTTTCCACGTTAAAGAAATGCATTGGTGATCCAGTAGCAGTTGTTCCTTTAGAGAGTGTGGGTGTAAAGGATAGTCTCTCTTATGAAGAGGTCCTAGTTGATACCCTTAACCATCAGGTTCGTAAGTTGAGAAATAAGTAGGTCCCTCTAGTAAAGGTTCTGTGGCAAAATTAGTCAGTTGAGGGAGATACTTGGTAAACAGAGGTAGATATGATGACCAAGTAACCCTATCATTTCTCCTCAAACTCAGTTCCATCTTGAGGTAATAGTTTCTTGTTAACTAATTCATTCTTTCTATCTCATGTCACCTAGTTATTCTCATGTCATAACATGCATTAATGAGTATGGTTCAGTCCATGTTTCAGTTACAAACTCAGTTATCATGTCAATATTCAAATATTAGAAATCTAGTGTGGGAATTGCATCCCTTTCCCTAATATTTCAACTAAGTTAGTTTTCATTCAGGGATGAATAACCCCAAGGGGGATATATTGTAACACCATAAAAATCTAAGACTAGATTAGAAACATTATTTAAGTGAATGAAAAAATAAAACTTCATATTTCTATAGTATGAGAAGTGATTTATACATACATTAAGGCCACAAATAACTTCTATCTCATAGCCAAGTTCAAGCCTCCCTTATCGATTGACTTCTTGTGAAGTATCATGATATAGTCAACTTTAAATGGGCATAACTTCTATATTATGAAGTTCTTTTTATCTTAAGACCCACTAAATGATATATATTTGAATTATCTTTCGAACGCATCCAGTTTTGCCTTAATCCAATAACAGAATAAAAGGTTATGTTAGATTTACCAAAAGGTGTCTATCTGTTGAAATGTGTGGCTTGGGTAACGGACCGTCGCACCAGCGATGGACCATTAATAAAAATCATAAGTATTAAGTAGTACAACCAAAATTTGGTCATTTTATGATGATTTTAGTGAAAGTTGGTCAAGGGAGTGACGATCCGTCAGCGGGATTGTTCTACACTGTTATAACATTTTTGAAGGGGTCTTTTTGTCTTTTCCACTCTTTTAACACCAAAACAAAGTTGTTTAAGCTATCCTAAGACTATAATATAAGTATAAAACTCTCCAATTCTCCATTAACTCAAAATACAATCAACACATTGACAGAAAATAGAGAAGTGATTTTCTTCTCTTAAGGCAAAAATCAGGGTTCTTCAATTTCAAACTTCAAATCCAACGATTTCATCAAGGTTTCCAACCTCAGGTAGGTGGAATTTCATCAATGGGTTTTCATTCACCCATTGTGTCCAAAACTTAAGCTCAATTTTTCAAGATTAATTTACCCTTGAAGCTTAGGGTTTCTATGTAAAGTATGGATTTCTTTAGTTTTTAGTTTCTTGCTTTAATTAAGCCATGAATAGACGTTTTCCCATAAATTTGAGCATATTTTCATACTCATGACTATGAAATCTCATAATATTGATAATTTTTTTTATTTTGGGCTTGAGTTATGAAATTTCTTATTATATTCAGATTGTAGTATTTCCATGATACATTGCATTCTACAGAAATAATGGGTTGTGAACACCCGATGACCTAGGATTTAATGTATACGCTTATGAGTGTTAGATCCTCCAGCTTACATATTATTTAATACTTCTATTTTATCCATTTATTTTTGGTTTTTAGAATATTACTATACTTGAACTTTTTTAGTTATCAGTATTATTCAGTTGGGAATAGTACTTAGTACCTCGCAGATGTAGGGATGAAGTCTCACTCATCACTTAGGTTGAGATCTATAGTATAAGTCCCTAAGTCCCAAAACTATGGTGCCAAGGTCACCCGTTAGACCATACTTGACACGTTAGTCCTTCTGCACATTAGTTTAGTGAATACACATTAGTCAGTCTTCACACCCTTGGTAATGAATTGAACACCCATCCAATTGGGGTATAGGTTGGACCCTGATTAGCACAGATTGGGTATGTTGGTTAATGGTAGCTCTCACAGTCCACAATTCATAGTTCAAATTCAGATAGTTACATTACCTTGTAATCAGTTGTTCAGCTTATCATACAATATATGTTAATTAATTGGTCTTGCATCAATTTATCATGTCACATGGATCATGTTTAGTATATATCAGTTATTTCCCATCTCATGTACTCAGTACATTCAAAGTACTGATCACATATTTTTTTGTGCTATATTGTCTTATTATATTGGTTTTGACGTTCATTATCCAAATTGCACTTAGTACGATTATCCATCATATCAATAGTAGCGTTATGTAAGTCTTCATTATTTGAAGGCCATTTATCAAAATTTCTTTTTATTATTATTCTAGTTTTAGATAGTTGGAGTTAGTTAGGGGATTGTCCCTACAACTCATAATATTTAGAGTCTTTCAGACATACATTTGTATTTTTAGCATATTGATTATGTCAAACAGTCTACATTTTGACATCTAGTATTGATTTTGCTTTTTCATGATCCTATCATTTTATTTTACTCTCCACTCAGTATCTCATTATTTTCTTTGGTATTCTAAGTGTTTTGTCAGGCCATGGGTTAGCTACGGGTCACTTGTCACTCTGAGCACCTTGTTACGACAAAGGGGTAGTTTCATGCTAGAAACACCATAACCTTAACGCATAATAAAAGTGGGTATGAACCCTAGTAAATCAATTTATTAAAATTTCATGTAAAAGCTTAAATTTTGTTCATAAGGACAAAATAATATCCTTTCTCAAACCCAACATACCTAGACTTAGTGAATTGTTTGGAGGAAACTTGAATTGAAACTTTAAAAGCTTGAGGTTTGGAGAATTTTTGTGCTCTTTAGGTTTTTGGGAGGAGAGGGGGCATGTATTTTGTCTTGTGAGAGTAGGGAAATGGATTTAGTATTTTTATGAAATTATTTAGGAGGTGAAAGACCAAAAATCACTCAAAAAAATAAAGGAAAAATTGAAAATTAGTATCGCAGCACCCTTAGGTGTAACACGCCCTTATCACACCTCAAAAAATATGGCACACCCTTATAGAAGAAGCTAGTCAATGAGACATGCCCTTATAGCCAAGCCACTGATTTTCTCATAAGAGTATGCCATGCCTCTATGGCACACCTTAATCTTGGACTCTTACTGTATTGGGGTCCCAAAAAATCCTAAAATGCGTTCCAAAAATTCCAAAACACTTTCTAAGAGTCCTGTTAACATCCACTATTATAATTCAACTCCAAAATTACATTAAAACAGGAAGAAACTATCAAAATAAAATTGTTGAAATTTTAGGATCTAACAATACAGGGTAGTAATAGTTTTTCTATGTGATTAGGGTCATAAAATAAGTTAATTTAACAGTAAGAAGGTTGGAAAAAATTTGGGTTAAGTTTTGGGTAGTTAAAGGATGTCATTGACTAAGAAGTTGGATTATTCCATGGGTCATGAAATGAACACAAGGGTGATGTATGATGGATAGTGCAAGGCACAATAGAGTGTTACATGATGGATTGTGCGTCATGCACAACACACCCCCTTCTCGGGCATATGATGTCTCCCAAAACTACACCTCCAAGAAGATATAATGTAGTCACTGTCAAATATATAACCCAACAAATGTTAGAGTTGAACCACAGGGAATAGACTGAATTCTATCACGAACTTGCTGAATTAGGCAAAAAATGTAGGAAAGTAATTGGGGGGAATCTGTGAGAACAGTAACAATAGTAACAGATCTTAATCGCTATAGGTTGAAATCAATATGATATGAATAATAGGACTATGTTCCCCCTAACTTCCTAACTCCATGGACTTGTCATGCTTTGTCAAACTTTATCACCAATCATCTTGTGAATACCTTTGGTGAATTTTACTATTCACTTTTTGAGTATCAGAATGTCTTCCTCTACACATTCTCTTCAGCCAATAGCTGAGTAGTGGTTTGCATAGCTATTTCCAGAACACCCAGTAGAGGTTGAGGATTCAAGAGATTTTTGTCATCATGAACTCCATGCTTGTGTCCAGCCATCCTATGATTTTTTTGTAGGGTTCTTTCAAGCTTAGGGTCAAGTGGAATCAAAGGATTGTGTTTACTTCAAGTACTGGGAATACGCCGTCATAAGCTCTTAATAAAAGTAGAAAAACAAAAACCAACAAACTCAATTAATCAATCTGAAACTGTATTCCCCGATAGCGCTAAAGTTTGATTCACCTAAAACTACACCTCCAAGAAGATATAATGTGATCGTTGTGAAATATATAACCCAACAAAGGTTGGGGTCAAACCCAAAGGAAATAAGCCCAATCTCTATCACAAACTTGCTAAAGTGGTTGAAAAAATTCAAGAAAGTAACTAGGGGGATTCTGTGAGAACAGTAATAGAAGTAACAAATCTTGTTCACTTTAGGTTGAATCAATATGATATGAATATTAGGACTGTGTTTCCCCAAACTTCCTAAATCTGTAGACTTATCATGCTTTTTCAAACTATCTCAATGCCTTGCATGCAAAATCTGACAAGATATAAATCACCAATCATCTTATGAATGCTTTTGGTGAATTTCACTCTTCACCTTTTAAGTCTTAGAGTATCACCTTACTAACCATTATCCTCTATCCTAAGTAGTTATTACCCTTTTAGTGTCAAGTTAATTAGATGAAGGTTGATAGCTTTAAATTACTATTGTGATCTTCTATTTCTAATCTCTACCTCTCTTTTAGAGTAAGTATCAAATACAGGCAGATTCTTAACTTCTGTAGTCATTAAGAAAGCAAACAAACTGAAGAAGGTCACAATACATGCAAGAATATTGATCAAGAATGACTCTGCACTTCCTCTACTTCGTTATTCAGTTAGGGCTCCCACAATCCTAGTCAGGTGATTTAGTCACTCATGTTTGCAAAAACATCCATTGAATTCATAAAAAAAGTGTATGAATAAAATTACAATAATTGAAGAATAAAAACCAAAATCTTGAATTAATATTCAACAGTAAAAACCAAGAACAAAGGATTCCAAGATCAAAAGTCGAGTCTCAGAATCAATATAGTATTGTGAATGTAAAAAGTGTGTAAACTAATACTAAAGGATCAAAGGGGTATTTATAGAATACATCAGAAACCTAAAAATTCTAACCAAAATGAAAAAGGAATACTGAGTTGGCAACAAGTTACTGATCCATTAATAAACTATTGGTATCACCTATGGATCCTAGGTGGTTCGTAAGTATCAGACCAAATATCCATGCTGAAAAAAACCACTTACGATGGTACTTATGATGGGCATAAGTACCACTTAAGCCCTGCAGGTCTTAAACAAAACTTGGCATCTTTAGAACTTTCAGAACTTTTCCCTATGACACTTGCGATTACATATACGACTGATATAAATTCCACTTAGGGCCCTAAGTTGGTTCGTAAGTGGGGTCCTTTGCTACACTTTAACTTTTTTTTTATTTTCAGCTCCAGAACCTAGTTTTCTGCAAAACAAACACAGAAACACATCATATCTAACAAATCGGACGTAATTTCTTGAATAATTTTCAGTTCTAAGCATCAAAATTTCCATGAAACCATGGCACATCAGCATAAAAGTTCCACTTTTTTAAAATTATGGGAATTTTCATCCTTATACCCACAGGCAACCTCCCCAAACCCTTTTTAACCGCAAAAGTTGTTCCAAACACTTAGAAATAATTCAGAAACTCTTATTCTCCTAAGGTTATAAAGAACAACTAGAAGATGTTCCAAATTCAAGCTAGATAGGCCAAGTTCAAGTAATTTTCTCAAAGAATCCGTAAGTCTCATGTATGTAAGATTTTAACAAGGTTTTTCTTTTACCCTTTTATTAAATATCTATGATTCGATAAACTAGGGTCCTTACCTAATTCTCATGATTCCCCCCCCTATATGATTTGGCATGATATTATGACTATTATCCATGGTCTAAAGTTATATATTTTCTAATTTCTAACATATGTCTCTTAATTCAAACCCAGGATCATGACTTGCATGAAATTACTTCTCAAAAAAGAACTTCATAGGATAATTGATATGAGTAAGGATGTTGGTGAGTAGAATAGATTAAAAGGGATTTTTTACATCAAGTTGTCTCTATTATAGAGGTGAATAGGTGAGAATATCGGTTTATCATGTCTGCTTCTGCTTCCCATGTCACTACCTCAACTGATTGATTTCTCTAAAGAACTTTTATCAAAGCCACTTCCTTATTCCTTAGCCTTCAAACTTGTCGATCAAGAGAATTTTAACTGGGATATACTTATAGGACAAGCTATATTTCACTCCAATACTTTCTATGGGGACTACTAAGGACGAGTCTCTAATGCACTTTCTTAACATAGACACATAAAAAATTAGATGGACAACGACTAATTCTGACGGAAGATCTAATTCATAAAAAACATCTCCAACACTCCTGAAGATTTCATAAGGACCCTATATCAGGTGCTTATCTTTCCTTTTTTTACAAACTTCACCATTTCCTTTATGGGTGACGATCATAGGTGGATTTATGCACCTAAGTGCTCTTATATAGACTTAATTAGCCTAGTTTCGAAGACATGTTATGTGTATAATGAGTTAATAATTAAGTAATTGAGAATCCAAGTGTTAAACTACTTGTGTATAATGTTTAAGGAGTGTTCAAAACAAGTTCAAAATCAAAACGTTCATTTAGAGTTTAAATGAGGAAACTAGTGTTCTTAGCTTGGGTTATGTGCTATTCTAGCTTGTCTTGTTGAATTTTGTGGTTTGTAAGTATCAATTTGTGGTGTTTGATAATATAGAACGCTTGGTGATATTTTAAACTCAACTATGGAATGATATACAAGCAAAATTTTAATAGGAAAATCAACCAACAAGTGAGGGACACAAAGCTAAAAACATGGATCAAACGATGGAAGTATCTTGAAAGCCTGAGCACAAAGGAGTGCCACACCATTTTATCTACTCATTAAGGATGTACCACACCCTTGGAAATGAACTAAAAATGCAATTTACAGTTATCCTCCACGATAAGGGCGTGCCACTTCTCTATCATGCCAGTCCCTAAGTATTGAACGCCCTTAGTTAAAAAATGGGCAACTTTCTCCTAATATAAATAAAACCTTTGGAACGTATGGTAAAGATCGGGGATGACCTTTGGGTCTTGGAATACATTTGTGGAGGTTTCTCTTATGGTTTTGTACTTTCTTTTAGTTTATTTTTGGATTATGAATATGAATTCCTTAATTGTGATTCTTTGTAATTTCATGAGTGGGCAAACACCCTCATTCGGGGTTGAGGCCAAGAACATGAGTACTTAATCTTGTAATTAAGTTGGTTTATGTTATTTATCATTAGTGGTTGTTCATAAATTCTTGTATTTTCTATTCTACAAATTCACTACCCTTAGAATAAACTCATAATTCTATTGTGAGCTTGGAAGAAGGAGCAATAGATTAGAAAGATGAATGGATGGAATAGGATCTTTATTATTCAAAGAATTTAAGTTAGTATTGAATTTAGGAAAGGAATATAACTAATCACCTTATTTGTTTAATATACGAGAAGAAATACAAATGCATTTAACTTAGTTCTTCCATCCGCGCTCAATGATATAATTATGAGGCTAAGTTAGATAGTTGATTAGAGTCTAAGAAGACTATACTCATGTTATCAAATTCATGAACCAACAAATATAATTACCTAAACCAAAAAGTAGGATTTTTCTTAGTGCCTCAGCCCTGGGTTTCTCCCCATTATTGTTCTATAATACCACAAACTTTCCTTAAGCCTAATTTTATCTTTAAAAGATTGAGGAAACACTTCCAAAGTGAGTAATATTTATATCATGTATAATTTTCCTAATTTTGACTTTTTATTGTATGGAAAATTGAATTAGCTTTCCAACGATATAAGATTCTCCCAAATTCGATAACCGAACAAAAAGTTATGGCTAATTGAAGTTCCAGTCGTAAAACATCGTCATTCAGACCCTTAGTGCATCACGGAGAGGAGTAATATCCCAATTGTCAGTTTCCAGCATCACGGTGGCCGCTTAGTTCACATAAATTTCATTTTTCCAGTTCGTTAAAAGTTAAAAGAGGGTATTTTGGTTAATTACCCTACCCCCAATCTGTCTAAAAACATAACAAAGCACTTTATGCCCTAATCCTCATTCTTTTCAAAACAAAACCCTAGTTCATCATACTTCTCCTCCAAGAAACTCAAGATTTTTCCATTCATTCTCCAAATTGAGCAAAGATTTCAAGTTCTTAGTGCAAGAATTCCAAGAACCCTCATTCAAGAGTACAAGTAGCATCTCAAAAGCAAGCCTATTCATTAAGTTCACAATCTAAGGTATGTGGGGTGTGAACAAGAACACTCCTTTCATTCTTGTGCCAAATTGTTGATTTTTATTAAAGAATTTCATATTTTTGCAAGCGAGTTTATACCCAAATTACTTTATTATGAGATTATGATATTACGAGTTATTCATGTCTTGAATTGCATGATTATTTCACTATTTTATGACATGAGTTGAGAAATTATACTATGAGGTGCACATCCTCGTATTGATTTAATGTTTCCAAGATTGATGTCATGATTTAAGTTTTATTATGAAACTGAGATTATTTGGGCATGAGTATGGGTTTTAAACTAAGTATGAGTTTTGATGTTTCTTGAAGAGTATGTTGTTTAGTATGATTTAATCAAAAAGTACTTTGATTTTAAAGAAAGATTGCTTTTAAGCCTAAGTTAAGACAGGAATCTACATTATTTAGTCTTTATGATTTAAAGCTAAGAGAATTATAATTTGGTCTTCACTATGGACCCTTGAGTTATTTTGAGGTGGATTTTCTAAAAATTCTAAGCTTGAATGCAGGAGTAGTATTTAGCACCGAGCGTGAAGTAGGGGTTTAGCGCATCCTACTTCTCCAGAACTATGTGTCCCCATAGGATTGAGA
This sequence comes from Capsicum annuum, assembly GCF_002878395.1. Classification (NCBI taxonomy): domain Eukaryota; kingdom Viridiplantae; phylum Streptophyta; class Magnoliopsida; order Solanales; family Solanaceae; genus Capsicum; species Capsicum annuum. Next base: position 213,595,950 of record NC_061111.1, on the reverse strand, counting down.
TTTATGGGCCTGAGGCCGAGATAGTGATCACTAGAATTGAGGTTCTATTCTGATGGAAAAGGTAGAACACCTCTCCCCAACATGGGCGAGACGTTGGACTCTATATATCTCACATGGTTTATGTCGGTTAGAAGAACCTCCCAAAGATATCCTCCACTCTTGAAATATTTTTATGAATTTAAAGTATTGAGCTAAAGAGTTTACTATACAAAATGAGATACAGATTTCATCTAGCTTAAAAGTTGTGAGAATAAGAGGAGAATATAGATTTTAGAAATAAGTGAAATGACTCACGATATTTATACTACATGTTTTATTATTCATGATTTATGAGATTTATATTTCAGATTTTTATTCAAGCTATGTGAGTCATTTATGTCAGCATGCATGATTTTATAAAGAGTATTGATATTGTTTATGTAAATGCATACACCCCCATATATTCAGTACATCCTCAAAGTACTGATCCACATATATGTCTATGTGATATATTGTCATATAATGTAAGTACAAGTTGTAGTGCATATACCATATTCAGTCAGTTCGCAGCTTCCAGTCAGCAGGTGATGAGTCCTTTTGATTTAAGGGCTTGAGTCAGTCATACAGTTCGAGAAGTATTGTATTTTCTTTATTCAGTCGTACTGAGTTGGGATAGTTGGAAGTCATAACCCGGCTACCTATAGTCAGTACTAGTAGAGGCTTCATATACAGTCAACAGTGTTAATGAATTTAATTTTAATTTTGTTTGCAAAAGCTGAGTTGTAGTCATGTAAATTCAGATTATTATTGATCAAGTTTAGAAAAGTTTTATGTTTCTATTGATTTTTTTCCATATTAATGTAATTTATTCAGTTGCTTGTAAGTATGCCAATATAAGGGTTAGTTTGGGATCACTTGTGACCCTAAGCACCATGTGACGTCTCGGAACCCATTTTCAAAGTGTTACAAACTTGGCATCAGAGCACAGAGTTCAAGTGTCCTAGGGTGTCTATGAAGCCGTGACTAGTAGAGTCTTGCATAATGGTACAGAGATATCTGCACTTTTCTTTGAGAGGCTATGAGGCATTTAGAAAAAGTTTTCATTCTTCCAAGTCTCAGATCGTGCTATAGAAAGGTTCTCTAAGAAACTTATACAGATTTTTATCTTACTCTATTCAGGCCATCTCTGCCTTATTTTTAAGGTATCAAAAATAGTCAAGCTTAACTCTTTACTGATAAAGCTTTCTCAGACAGTCTCCATAGATAGTTATGGAATTTTAAGCAGACTAGAAAGTATCCCATCAATGCTTTTAAATTCCAAAGTTTGAAGAGATTTATTGTAATACGTCGAGATTCCCAACTGATATTAGAACCATGATTCAAGATCATGAGAAATAAATTCTAGTGATTTGGTAGTTTTATTATCAGGTTGATGTGTATTAAGGTCTCAAATACGTCCTAGCTATTAGACGACTTAAAACATTCCTTATCGATTGAATTCTTGGGAAGGATATTGCTGTAGTCAACTTCAAATGAGAAGATCTCTCATTATACTATTAATTTTTAAGATCATGACCCACCAACAGATATATAATTTAATTATCTTTCCAATGATATCAATTTCGCCTAAATCCGATAATGGAGCAAAAAGTTTTGCCCATTTTACTTAGGCATATCAGCCTGGAAACTGAGTGATGACATTTCTGATGACTTATCACATTTCTGACGACATTTGTAATAACTTATCGCATTTTTGATGGCATTTTTGATGATTTATCAGCCATGTCATCAGGCTTAGGCAGAAACCCAAAAATTCCAGCTCCCAGGTGATGACTTGGGCTGACGGGCTATCACAGATCTGACGGCTTATCAACCTATGTCATCAGCTGATAATTTCAGCAACTGGGAGGTTATTTCGTAGGGGTATTTTGGTATTTTTTCCTCATCCTAAACCTTACCCCATGATATAAAACACCAAAAAAATACATACTTAGCTATTGAAATTAAGTTTCAAAAGATCTTAACCCTCTTTGTCCCCAAGAACAAACTTAGGGTTTTTCTCAATTAAATTCAAGACCCCATCACACTCTCCACAAGATACTCAAGAATTAAAATTCCCAATCCAAGAACATTCAAGAAAGGTCAATTTTAGTTTAAGATTCAATCACTAAGGTATGCGTAGTGTTTATCCATGGATCCCTTTCATCCATGGAGCTCAAGAATCATGTTTTAAATAATGAATTATGCTTATCTTGTTGCGGTATGATTATGTTCATGTTGATAGTTGTATTTAGGTTTCAAGATAGTATCTTAATGTATTTTCATGAAGTATGTGAGCATGTTAGTTAAAAATCCATGAATTTGGGTGGTTTTGAGATTGCTAAATTGACAAGTACACCTATGCCCAAAGTTATGCATGTTAGGTGTTTGATGAAATGCCTAGAATGATAAAAATAACCATATTTCATGACTCAATAGTGTTTAAATGACAAGTCTATGCTCTATCCTTTTCTATTCAACATGAATTCCAAGCTATGGTTGTGTGTTGATTGTTGTGATATGAAATACTCATGACATTGAAGTTATGCAAGTGATTACATGTCATATGAATTCCCTTCCATCAATAAGAATGTTGGAAACCATGTGTAGTATGAAATCCCCTACTTATGGCATTATAAATTGTGATCTTTGTTTCTATGATCAAGAAGTGTCATGTGGTGTCAGTTTCCTTCCATCAAGTCCTGGGGGTACTTGTACCTGAAAAATATAGTTGTGTGCCTAGAGCAAAAGTCATGTTTTCACGTTATCCTCAGTCAAGCCATGTTACATAGAATTCAGTCAGTCATGTGACTCAGGAAACCTCAAAAATCTCATGATATAAGTTAGCTATCAGATAGTAGCAATATTTCTTCAGTCAACGGAAGTCAGTAACTCAGTCCATGTACAGTCAGTTAATCATGTTTAGTCTCTTCAGATGGGAGTATAAATTTACACCGAGTGAACCGAGGGATGAGAACACATACTTTCAGATGAGGGTATGATTCTTCATAGTCATCCTTGCGTTCCAAAACTATGTAGCCAATATAGATTGAGTCATCAACACAGTTAGATAAGGGTTGATGAGGTGGATAAGCACTGTCAGATGAGGGCCCCACCATTCTCTTTTAGGGACACTGTCAGATGTGGGTTACCCACATATTATCTTTACCAGTGGTGCGGTATTGACACTCTTCCAATTAGGGCATAAATTAGACCCCAGCTTAGCTATTATAGTGCATTTGGGACATGTAATTTAAATAACTACTTCCCACAGTTTTAGTCTCAGTCTCAGTAAAAGAACTCAGATAGTTCTTCAGATTTTAGATTAGCATGACTATCAGACACAGTCAACTCAGTTATAGTACAGAACTCAGATAGTTCCATCAGATTCAGGACTGTCAGACATAGTCACTAATGTTAACAATTATATCAAAACTCTAGCATCAGTCATATTAGATATCAGTAAATCTATGTTATAAGTATATAGACTCAGTTATTATGTTTTCATGATCTCAGTTACTATGAATTTATGTATACACTCTCACGTTCATATTAGACAGGCAGTTAGTATTGTTCATGCATGTAAACCCTTTCATATAGCCTACCTCACACGTATACTCAGTACATTATTTTGGGCTGATGCATTTGCGCTATGGTGCTTTCTTTTTATGTTACACCATAGGTTCAGAGACATGACTTTTAGATCAACAGTAGTAGTAGTATTCCAGTATTCATAGTTTTAGCAATGAGCCCTCATTCTTCGAGGATGTGATTCTTATTTTATCATTTCAGTTCAGTTTTAAGTTGATGGAGTTTGTTGGGGACATGTCCCATCAACTTCTTATCTAGAGTATTCAGACAGTTAGAGGCTTTCAGACGATTATAGTATTATTAGATTAAGACTTTAGTTTTCTTTTGGTATTGTGATATCATATTATTCAAATATTATCATTACTCTGATTATGTTCAGTATTGAACTTTATGGCCTTTCAGTGCATGTTTCTGCATTTTTATGTCATATTATGCAGTGTACAGGTACAGAAATCAGTCATGGGTTTGCTTGTGGTCCTTTAGGGTCATGAGCACCATGTGGTATTCCATTTTAGATAATCGGGGTTTTACAAACTTGGTATCAGAGCCTAAGGTTCAATAGTATCCTAGAAAATCTGAAAGTCGCATCTAGTAGAGTCTTGTACATGGGTGTGTTGCATGCCACATTTATGTGTAGAAGGCTATAAGATGTTTTAGGAACAGTTTCCCTTCTTTCAGTAATCATGTCGTGCCCGTGAGCATAGTCTCAAGTTAAACTCTTAGTCTAATCCGTTCTTTTCTTTATTCAGAACATACCTCCAAAGAGAAGAAACCAGCCAGCTCCTCAGCCCGAAGATCCTTTGGGCGAACATATTTCTCATGCAGAGTTTAGAGCTGTATTCACCACTCTTGCTCAGTCTGTTGCTACCCAGAATGAATAGACAGTAGTCATTCCGACCAACCCAGTGGCCAATTCAGCTGCAGCTAGGATTCGTGACTTTACCCGAATAAACCCTCCATTCTTCTTCGGGTCTAAGTCAGATGAAGACCCTCAGGAATTCATTGACTAGATTCAGAAGGTGACGGATATCATAGCAGTGATTACTGTTGAGAGTGCTGAGTTAGCTATATATCAGTTGCAAGATATGGCTCATACTTGGTACAAGCAGTGGAAGTTTAAAAGGTTAGATGAGGTAGGTCCTGTAGAGTGGAAGGAATTTGTCACGGTTTTCTTCGACAGATTATTTGCCCAAGAGCTGAGGAAGGTAAAGGTTCTATAATTCATCCACCTCAGATAGGGAAATATGATGGTAGAAGAGTATTCTCTTAGGTTTACTTAATTACCCAGATATGCCCCTCCTGTTGTTGCAGATAGCAGGGCTAAAATGAGCAAGTTTGTTTCAGGGGTGAATGACAGCATGGTAAACGATTGTAGGTCTTCCATGCTGAATAGTCACATGACTCTAGCCATGCTTATGACTCATGCTTAGGAAATAGAGGAGCAGAAGGTTAGGATAAGGGTGAGGCAGAACAAGAGAGCAAGGTTAGGCAGTTTCAACTTTGCTTAGCCTAAGTCATAAAGAGGAAACCATTCTCAGTTTTATCCCAAGCCATTAGTCCCAGCTCCTTCTTCAGCTAGTGCTCCTACTTCTAAGTTCAGAGATAGAGCTCCAGGATCTAAGTCTCAAGGCAGTATTAGCAATGCCCGAACTAATACCTTATGTCAGACTTGTGGTAAGAACAACAAGGGTGCTTACAGAGATGGTAGCGATATCTATTTTGGTTATGGCAAGCCAGGGCATAGAGTCAAAGATTGTCCCCAGTCGGGTTATCAGGGTTAGCAGAACCATTTCGCAGCTCAGTCCGGTTTCTTAAATCAGTAGGGTCCATATCTAATGCTACTAGTGGGCAACGCCTAAATAAACTTTATACTCTTCAAACCCAACAAGATCAGGAAAATTCTCCTAATGTAGTTACTGGTACATTACAGATCTTTCATGTTCATGTTTATGCTTTGCTAAATCCAGGTGCATCCTTGTCTTTTGTTACTCCCTTTATAGCAAGTAATTTTGGAGTCATTCCCAAAATTCTAGCAGAGACTTTTTCAGTATCCACCCCAGTGGGTAAAACCATCATAGATCGACGGGTATATAGGAACTACTTGATTATGATATTCCAGAAAGTCACTTCAGCAGATTTAGTCAAATTAGAGATAACTGATTTTGATGTCATTCTCAGCATGGATTGGCTTCATTTTTGCTATGCCACAGTCGATTGGAGAAACAAAGTAGTTCAATTTCAGTTTCCAAATAAGCACCGTGTGGCATTTTGATTTAGATAATCGGCGCATTACGAACAATTTGGTATCTAGTATCATTGCATAACCAGTCATGCTTTCAAGAGTCAATTCATTCAAATATTTATGCATTAGATATGTATGTTCAGTAGAAAAATTTAGTTCATCATTGTATTCAGTCATGCGTGCATGAGAGCAACTCAGTCAAGCATCATGCATCAGATATACATGTTTAGAATAAGAACTCAGAATATCAGTAGTTCCAGTTGTATAGTCATGTTTTAGATGTCATCGTCCCTCAAGTAAGCTCAGCCGATCAGTACTCTTAGCCTAAAAAATGACTTTTGAGGATGAATGTTCCCAAGGGAGAGATATTGTAATACCCTGAGATTCCCAACCGATAGTAAAACCATGCTTCAAGCTCATGAGAACTAGTGATTGATGTGGTAGCATTTTATTAGCACATTTAAGACTTTTAACTCAGAATAATTGTAAGTTCTTAAGTAACAATTGTTGTTTTTTATGATAATTCTTTGATATTGTAGTGAAAGAAAAGATGCAAGAGAACCTAAGACAATAAGGAGAAAAAGAGGTGAATATGGAACAAATAGCCAAGAAATTGCAGAAGACCAGTTGACGACTTCTGTGATAAGTTGTCAACTTGGTGATAAGTTATCAGGTCCATCATCATTTGGAGGCAGTGTGATGAAGTTGGAGCAGAAGTATGATGACATTCCCTGATATGTCGTCACAAATTTGATAACCTATCAAGAGCATCGTCAGACTTCAGCTGGAACTCGTGATGACATTGGTGATAAGTCGTCAAAGTTTTGATAAGCCATCAGGTTTCACCGTCAGCCTAAAGTAGAGAATCTCAAAATTGAAGAGGATCTGATGACATTCCTGATAAGTCGTTAGAACCCTGAAAAGGCGTCACGCATGTCATTGTCTATTTCGAGGAAAAGCTGTAACCTTGATTTTGTTTCTTTATTTAGGGTAAACTATTTAAATCTTTGTTTTAGGGTTTTCTAGACATTATTAACATTATTATTATCATTAGTCGACACAAGGTCGACACTGGGAGATTTGACAATATTTTTAATATTTTCTCTCCTTACTTCTTGACTTGAACAATACAATTATTTTTGAAAGATTATTATCAGTATTGTGGGATTTTTTCTTTATGATCTAATCTACGATTCACTAGTTAGTATTCATCTCTGTAAGTTTATCTTTCAAATAGTGAATTCAATTATGTGTTTCGCTCGTTACGTCATGAGTGTCTAAATTTCTTTAACCTGGATTATGGGATCTAGGGTTAGGTCGTGATAAGGTGCTAACTATTCAAGATTCAAAAGGTGGTAGGATTTCTTGATAATTCTGATATTTTAATTAACGTCTATTGGTTGTAAACAGTAAACACACCTGCTTTGATTTTCTTGAGAAAGAAATCAAATATAGTAGGAAGTGAATTATCCACAGGGACTCGGAAATACTTTGTTTAATAATCAGCACTATAACAAGGTTGGTTAACCTGAGGTAAAATCTGGGTAGTAAATAGAAATTCTCTAAGTCTGAGAGGATTAGAGAATTATAGGTTGAGAGACATTTAAGTATAACATCGATAAAGATAGATTGTTATCCTACCACCGTGAGAATCTTGAACCAGTTTTAGCATCTGTCATGTACCAGAAGCTCTAGTGAACATAATTCTTGTTATTTTATAAACTCTTGATTTACAAACACTAAAAGTAAAGTTACCAACAATTATTTGTTGATCATCAAAAACCCGTCATTTTATCTTTTTGTATCATTTGTTTGAATTTAACTTGTAGCTTTAGTTTCAAACTAGTTTAATCGCCACTCACATTGTTCCCTGTGGATTCGACCCCGACTCCAAAGTTGGGTAAATATATTGACGAAGACCGCCTTACACCAAATTAAGTTTAAGTTGAGCATTATCAAAAAATGGTGCCGTTGCTGGGGAACAATTTGGCGTACTGAGTTGGTTAGAAATTTTAGTCTACATGCTTGAATTCAAACTTGTAAATATTTGTTATTAGTTCTCACTTATTTCTTGTGTTAGGTAGATTTTTATTTTAGTTTACTTATTACTATGGCATCGTGGAATGAACATGAGCTTGGTGGTTGGAAATCTTATCTTGATGATCCATGTCCATATTGTGATGGACCTCATTTTTGGCAAGATTATAGATATGGTTCCCTGAGAAAGATATGTACACTATCTCCATCCTACCGGGAGTATGATTGTTTGTTATGTGGCGGTCAAGATGGACATTGGAGTGATTTCCCAAATGCCCCCTCCCCCTGGTATGCTAACCTAAATTCTAGTTCTTTTTATGATTTTAATACATCTTATGGTCAAGAATAAGAAGAATAAAGCACCAAAAAGAGTGGCATTAAAGCTATGCTTCAACTAATGTTGGAGTGTGTGGGCACAATAAATGATATCATACGTGATATACATCAAGACATAAGGGAAAATAACGAAGAAAGAAGAATGATAAATAATATGGATATAGAGGTCAAGCATTCAAAGCACTTTTCCATATTATATTTAGATGATATCTTGTCTATGGAATCATTTAATATAATGGAAGAGTGTGAAGATGAGGAGCAAGAATCTGATATTAATGATGAGCTTCATGTTGAGCAACCCTCGGTGCTTTCCCAACCAACTGAACCATTTATGAATAAAGATGCCAAAGATGAGGAAATGGTACTAGAGTCAAAAGAAGAAATCAAGAACAATCCTTGTGAAGACTCTAGTCCATTTTGGGGTAAAAATACTAATAGGATGCTACTCCAAAATTGAGAGTTAGTCCTCATTCGAACCACTTTTCAACATTATGCTTGGTGGATGTGATGAAAGTCGAATCACCCAAGCAAATGATGAATTTTGAAAATGAGGAGAAAGATTCTTACATTTTGGAGTTTGTCCTTACAAAAGGGTATACTACAACCCCAATCTTGAAGGCCAAGAATCTTAAAGATCGATGTCCATTTAATTGTTGTTTATGATTCTCACTGTTGCCAAATAAGCCCATACGAAAGTTTGATGCAAAATTGGGAAAGCAATTTAAGTCTTCAATGTGGCATGATAGAACATTCCTCATCATGCCCTCACATTTTCCCAACACACCCCGAAGATGTATTGATCAAAAGTTGGGTCGATGTTTCAAATCCTCCAAGCGGAGACATAAATAATTAACAACAAGGCATCTTGACGAAGTCTAAGTAGTCAAGATAACTGAGTCATGCCGAAACATTAAACTAGGCACTGCTTAGGAGAAAATCCAAGGTATTTTGTTGTTTGTATTCGTATTATGTGATTGACATCAGATCTTTGCACCTGTGGTACCGCAGGTATGTTTCTAACTCTCTTGTTTTGGTTGACGTATTAGGAACAATGCATGATTATAATTTGAGGGTGGGAATACTTGTGGGTGTTGATGTCCTCTTGGGGTTTTTGTTGTCGTGTCTCTTTTCCCCGGAGTCTTATTCCTAGTAGAGCCGGCATGTTTACATATATTGTGTTTTATTTTGTGATGTGTTGTAGTTGACTAGGAGAAATACAAGTACCTGAGGCAGCTAACATGGTTTTGTTATTTTGTGAACACCTCTCAAATGGTCTAATTATTTAACTATGTAATTTTCATCTAATTGTGACCACAGTGCATCTTTTGGTGGCATTAGTTCTGGCAACGTGATAATCAGGCTAAACAATTACACGAACTAGATAATTAGTGATGTGCGATATATTTGTGTGCCATATGTGTGTGTGAGGTCTTACTTTGTCCCCTTTGTATGTGAATCCAAAACTTCCCCGGTTAGTTTTGCCTTGGTAGAAGGATAGGGGTTAGGAGAGGATCATAGGCCGTTTTTATTTTAGCCCAATTTTAGCCTAAAGCACCTTCCCTGTGTACATAATATCCTTTTATCCCTATTTTTGTGCCTAAATTTCCTATTTCTTTCATGATACCTATCACTTTCCCATTTACATCATAATGAACTTGTTTTGGCCCTAGTCTCCTTGGACACTATGCATCTTGACTTAGGCAAATAGCCTAAGTTGAGGGTGGCTATCATAGGGGCGCGTGATGCAAAATGAGTATGAAGAGAGGTAGAATAAGAGAAGAGAATAAAAAGTTAGGTGTGGTGCAAAAAGAATAAGAAAACAAAAAGCTTTGTAAAAGATGAGAAAAAGATAATTTGGTTTTTGAAAAGATAGCACCCACCTTGAGCATGTGTAATCAATAAAAAAGAGGAAGAGAAAAAGGTTAAGAAGTGAAACCCCAAGAGGTTAGCATAGTGTCCAGGAGGCATAGTTATTTTAAATACCCTTGAATATCTTACCAACCCCTAGCCTACATTACAAGACAAGAAAAAGACCTATAGTGATCCTAGCTGACCTGTCTGAAAACTTTGGTACTGACTATGAAGGCAAGCCTATGGCAGTTGATGTACATTGAGTGGAACTTCATTTTGAGAGTGAGTCTCGTGATTATCCCTATGTGTATATATGTGATTTCTGAAATGAGATAAAAAGGGATTTCTTTCCTGTGAGGGTACACAGGTTATGTTGCTAGTTGCTAACTTGTTTGAATAATGTGATCGTGGTACATGCATGGTTGCCATTGCTGAATTTATGCCATATCTTGATTCCTGTGTGTTGCATTGTTATTTTTCAATAGTATACACAATTGAGTTTGAATTGATTCACCTGGAAGAAAGTGAAGTTATGTTAAGATAATATAGAAAATTGCCTGGCAAAGGTACTTTGTATTTTCTTATTTATATTTTGGTTGCTTGAGGACAAACAATTGTTTTAAGTTAAGTATGTTGATGTGCTAGCATTTTGTTAGCACATTTAATACTTTTAACTCGGAATAATTGTAAGTTCTTAAGTAACTATCGTTTCTTTTTATGATATTTCTTTGATATTGTAGTGAAAGGCAAGATAAAAGAGAATCTAAGACAATAAGGACAAAAAGAGGTGAATATGGAACAAATAGACAAGAAATTGAAGAAGAGCAGTTGATGACTTTTGTGATAAGTCTTCAACTTGGTGATAAGTTATCAGGTCCATCGTCAGCTGGAGGAGTGTGATGAAGTTGGAGAAAAAGTGTAACGACATTGCCTGATATGTCATCACAAATTTGATAAGCTATCAAGAGCGTCATCAGACTTTAGCTGGAACTCATGACGAAATTGGTGATAAGTCATCAAAGTAATGATAAGCTGTCAGATTTCGCCATCATCCTAAAGCAGAGAATATCAAAATTGAAGAGGATCTGACGACATTCCTGATAAGTTGTTAGAACCCTAATAAGGCGTCACGCATGTTGTCGTCTATTCCAAGAGAAACTGTAACCTTGATTTTGTTTCCTTATTTAGGGTAAACTATTTAAAGCTTTGTTTTAGAGTTTTCTAGTCATTATTAACATTATTATTATCATTAGTCGACACATGGCTGACACTGGGAGATTTGACAATACTTTTGATATTTTTTCTCTTTACTTCTTGACTTGAACAACACGACTATTTTTGAGAGATTATTATCAGTATTGTGGGATTTGTCCTTTGTGATCTAATCTACGATTCACTAGTTAGTATTCATCTCTGTAAGTTTATCTTTCAAATCATGAATTCAATTATGTGTTTCATTCATTACGTCGTGAGTGGCTAAATTTCTTTAACCAGAATTATGGGATCTAGGGTTAGGTCGTGATAGGGTGCTAACTATTCAAGATTTAAAAGGTGGTAGGATTCCTTGATAATTCTGAAATTTTAATTAACGTCTGTTTGTTGCAAACAGTAAACACACCTGCTTTGATTTTCTTGAGAAAGAAATCAAATATAGTAGGAAGTGAATTATCAACAGGGACTCGGAAATACTTCGTTTAATAATCAGCGTTGTAATAAGGTTGGTTAACCTGAGGTAAAATCTGGGTAGTAAATAGAAATTCCCTAAGTCCGAGAGGATTAGATAATTAAACGCTTAAGTAGGTCGAGAGACATTTATGAATAAAATCGATAAAGATAGCTTGTTATCCTACCCACCGTGATAATCTTGAACCAATTTTAGCATATGTCTTGTACCGTAACCCCTAGTGAACATAATTCTTGTTATTTTATAAATTCTTGATTTACAAACACTCAAAGTAAAGTGAACAACAATTATTTGTTGATCATCAAAAACCCCCATTTTATATTTTTGTATCATTTGTTTGAGTTTAACTTGTAGCTTTAGTTTCAAACTAGTTTAATCGCCACTCACATTTTTTCCTGTGAATTCGACCCCAACCCCAAAGTTGGGTAAGTATATTGACGACGATCACCTTGCACCAAATTGAAGTATAAGTTGAGAGTTATCAGTAATTCGGTAGTTTTATTATCAAGGTTGTTGTGTATTAAGGTATCAAATATGTCCTAGCTATTAGACGACTCAAAACATTCCTTACTAATTGAATTCTTGGGAAGGATATTGTTATAGTAAACTTCAAATGAGAATATATCTCGTTATACTATGAATTTTTATTTCATGACCCACCAATAGATAGATAATTTAATTATCTTTCCAACTATACCAATTTTGCCTAAATCCAATATCGGAGCAAAAAGTGATGCCCATTTTACTCCAGCATGTCAGCCTGGAAACTGAGTGATGACATTTCTGTTGACTTATCACATTTCTGACATCATTTATGATGACTTATCTCATTTTTGATGACTTATCAGCCATGTTGTTAAGTTTAGGCAGAAACTCAAAAATTCCAGCTCCTAGGCCTGACTGGCTATCACAGATCTGATGGCTTATCAGCCTATGTCGTCAGCTGATAATTTCAGCAACTGGGAGGTTATTTTGTAGGGGTATTTTAGTCTTTTTACCTCACCCTAAACCTTACCCCATGACATAAAACACCAAAAAAATACGTACGTAGCAATTGGAATTAATTTTCAAAAGATCTTAACCCTCTTTGTCCCCAAGAACAAACTTAGGGTTTCTTCTCTATTAACTTCAGGACCCCATCAGACCCTCTACAAGATATTCAATAATTAAAATTCCAATCCAAGAACATTCAAGAAAGGTCAATTTTCTTTCAAGATTCAATCACTAAGGTATGCGTAGCGTTCATCCATGGATTCCTTTCATCCATAGAGCTCAAGAATCATGTTTTAAATAATGGATTGTGATTATCTTATTTTGGTATGATTATGTTCATGTTGATGGTTGTATTTGGGTTTCAAGATAGTATCTTAATATATTTTCATGAAGTATGTGAGCATGTTAGTTGAACATTCATGAATTTGGGTGGTTTGAGATTGCTAAATTGACAAGTACACCTATGCCCAAAGTTGTGCATGTAAGGTGTTTGATGAAATGCCTAGAATGATAAAAAAAAACCATGTTTCATGACTCAATAGTGTTTAAATGACAAGTCTATGCTCTATCATTTTCTATTCAACATGAATTTCATGCTATGGTTGTGTGTTGATTGTTGGGATATGGAATGCTCATGACATTGAAGTTATGCAAGTGCTTACATGTCATATGAATTACCTTCCATCTATAAGAATGTTGGAAACCATGTGTAGTATGAAATCCCCTACTTATGGCATTATAAATTGTGATCTTTGTTTCTATGATCAAGAAGTGTCATGTGGTGTCTGTTTCCTTCCATCGAGTCCTGGGGGTACTTGTACTCGAATAATATAGTTGTGTACCTAGAGCCAGAGTCATGTTTTCATGTCAGTAACTCAGTCCATGTATAGTCAGTTAATCATGTTCAGTCTCTTCATAAGGGAGTAGAAATTAGCACCGAGTGAACCTAAGAATGGGAACTCACACTGTCAGATGAGGGTATGATTCTTTACAGTCATTCTTGCATTCCAGAACTATGTAGCCAGCATAGGTTGAGACATCAACACTGTTAGATAAGAGTTGATGAGGTGGATAAGCACTGTCAGATAAGAGCCCCACCATTTTCTTTTGGGGACACTGTCAGATGAGGGTTACCCACAACTTGTCTTTACCAGTGGCGCGGTATTGACACCCTTCTAATCAGGGCACAGATTGGACCCTAGCTCAGCTATTATAGCACATTTAGGGCATGTTGGTTAAATAACTACTTCCTAAGTTTCAGTCTCAGTCTCAATAAAATAACTCAACTAGTTTTTCAAATTTCAGATTATCAGGACTGTCAGACACAGTCAACTCAGTTATAGTACAAAACTCAAATAGTTCCACCAGATTCAGGACAGTCAGACACAGTCGCTCAAATTAACAGTTATATTAGAACTCTAGCATCAGTCATGTTAGATATCTGCAAATCTATGTCATCAGTATATAGACTCAGTTATTATGTTTTCATGATTTCAATTACTATGTATTTATGTATATACTCTCACATTCATATTAGCCAATTAGTTAGTATTGTTCATGCATGTAAACCCTTGCAAATAGCCTACCTCACACGTATACTCAGTACATTCTTTTGTACTGACGCATTTGCACTATGGTGCTTTTTTTTTATGTTACACTATAGGTTCAGAGACACGACTTCTAGATCAGTAGCAACAGTAGCATTCCAGTATTTGGAGTTTTAGCAGTGAGTCCTCATTCTTTAAGGACGTGATTCTTATTTTATCATTTCAGTTCAGTTTTCAGTTGATGGAGTTAGTTGGGGACATGTCCCATCAACTCCTAATCTAAAGTATTCAGACAGTTAGAGGCTTTCAAACGATTACAGTATTATCAGATTTAGTCTTCAGTTTTGTTTTGGTATTATGATACCATATTATTCAAATATTATCATTATTCAGATTATGTTCAGTATTGAATCTTATGGCCTTTCAGTGCATGTTTTTGCATTTCTATGTCATTTTATGTAGTGTACAGGTATAGATATTAGTCATGGGTTTACTTGTGGTCCTTTGCGGTCATAAGCACCGTGTCGCATTCCATTTCAGATAATTGGGGTATTACATTTATTCATGTTCATAAAAATTATGCACTAAGACCAAGTTAGATGTACTTTTAGATTCCTCCTTAGATTCCATAACGATAATCTATACTTCTCTATCTATGTACTATTCTTGACGTAACATGATTGGCAAGTTCCAATTTCCTCCCCTAATAATGCTTTCAGACTTGCTAGCAAGAAGTTTTAGAAGTTTCACGAAGCGGCTTGAGAGGGTCCTTCTAGTGTGTTATAAGCCCTTCAAGTTTAAAGTTATGCCCTCATTATTATAAGTCGGTCAGTTAAGACAGAGTAAGATATGTATTCTTAGACCGTTGAATATTATGTGCCAAGTTTTTATCTCTAGTAATCTTGTTATTATTGTGTTGTTGAAACTAAAAGTCTTGTGAAGACGAGTGGGGCTCTTTTGATTCACTAGCATAGTTGCCTTGTTATTTATCTCATTTTTTTGTTCAAAACACAAAAATCAAAGTTTAGTGAAGGCATGAGAGGCCTATTTTGATTTATTAGCAAGTTGTTGTTTACCTTACTATTTTTGTGTTGGTTTGAACAGGGGGTTTAGAGGTGCATTGACAAGAAGGGTGGTAAGTGTGATTTATTGAATATATGTTTAGCAAAATATTTTTGCATATGATTTAGTTAGTAATGAAGTTATATGTCCTTGTGTGTTAGTTTAGTAGAAGGTAGAGAAGGAGTTATTAGTTGAGGTGAATTGTTATTTGCTTGAAGTATGAAAAGAGTTGTTGACAGAGTTTGTTGTTCTAAAAAAGTATAGGTTATTAAGGAAAGAACTTGGTGGATAAGCGGTGTTAATTCAGGTTTCCCTGAGATTGCAAGAAGGAGTTTAGTTGAAACCTATAGAGCTATGAAAGAAGTTTAGGTGTATAGATAGGTATATAGTAATGATGTGTCAACGGAGGAAGTGTTAATGGATTGTGATTAAGATAGGCCATATAATTATGATCGATTATTGTTGTTATGAGGTTTGAGTGGGCTAGTGCTTCTTGATGTTTTGTTTTTTAGTTTCCAAATGAGAATTATGTGTAAGGTGGGGTTGTAAATCATGTTGAGTGCTAGACATTAAGTTTGAATGATTGGTGTCATGAAGGAGGTTGTGATAATTTCTTAGTTAGTAGTACTAGTTATAGGGAAGTGATCTAATAGGCTTGAACAGTGGATGCAAGTGTTTAAGTCTAGATATTCATGAATAAGTATGATTTTGTAAGTATGATGTTGAGGTGTGACCAAGGTGATATAGGGATCTGCTATTTTCAAAATTTATTAAGTTTTGTGTGGTAAGTAGTATTGTTGAGTTCGTAAGAGGAAGGAGACTAGTTGTATAGCATATGATGTTCTTAACAGCTAAGTTAAGGAGTTTTGATTCATAGTATTTAGCCTTGTTTGTATGATCTTGATTCCTATAGTTTAGAGAAAATATAATTTTAGAGATGTGATAGTATAGGATATTAGTAGAGTATGAAAGGAGTAGCGTGGTTTATTTAAGGATGATGATATCCATGTCAAGTGTTAAAAATCAAAGTTGGTGAGTGTTTAAGTTGTTAAATGATAAATTTTAGGGTCAAAGAACTTTAAGAGTCAAATCTTAGAAAGAAGTATTAGCTTTAGGTGATATACGTGAAGATATAGTCCTTCAGGGTAAGTTTGGTTTTCTGTGTATTAATTATATCCCAGACTCTAGAGCAAAGTGAGTGCAGTTTAGGTTAGAGTTAATATAGTAGTTCACAAACTTAGAGTAATGGTTTAAAGCTAAGGAGGAGATGATAGAATGAGTAACTAAGTCAAACTTTGAGATTCTAGTAGTTGTACCAGTGAGTTGTAGAATAGCTGTGAGAAAAATTAATGCTTGACCCAATCTTATTTCAGTATTTTCAGTTGTCCTAATACCTAATTATGCCTTACGTGTTAGTTCCATGATCTTAATTCATGTTCATGCATATGATAGAGAATTATGTACTCTCCTAGTTCCTAAAAGAAGGAGTTCCAGTTATTTCAGCAGTTGGAATCATATTTCATAAGTTATGAACTCCAAATTCGGGTCATGCAGCTTATGACTCATGTACTCAATCTTTACGGTATGTTCAGTTTAAGTGCTCAATAAATACTTTTAATGAGTAGAGAAATTCAAATTTATATCGTGCATGTCCTCAGGTTAGACCTCTTCGGTAAGTTCATGATGTTAAATGCTCTATTCCTCAAGCCTCAGATGAGTTCCCAAGTTACGTATGGTATCCCTTCATGCTATAACTCCTCGTGTTCTAACCTTTCAGTGACCTTTTGCTTAGGTCAAAAATAGTGATGAGGAGCAATTATGTAGATAGGAGAGAGTAAATCTGTCATGTTGGGAAAGATGGTCGTATGCTTGATTTATGTAATTCTATGAGTCTGAAGAAATATTGAGTGAAGTTTTTGTATATGACCTGGTCAGTTTAGAATATGTTATGTATGTCTTCTTAAGAGTGGTGCATGGAAGTTGTTCTTGATAGAGGTTTGTAGGTTGTGACAAGGGTGTTTTATGAGAGTGTGTTTAGAAGTGCATATGTGGTTATAAAATTAGGCTTGAACATCATGTTTGTATATATCTGGATAAATGCACTGGACATTAGTAAATGTCTAATATGAGGTTGAATGTGGTTGTTAGAGTGGGAATGAGAATTTTGCATGAGATGAGAAGTTGTGAAGTGTATAGTGTGTTGAATTATGGTTCAGGATAGTATTAAATTGTTATGTGGTGTATCCTGTGATTGTAGGTTAGGCTTAAAGATGGTGAGGGAATTTAGTTCAGTTTAGAATATAAGTAGATGGAAATATCAACGGCCATGTGAGAATTAGAAGATAAATCAATAAGTATGGTCTTTAAGGGACAAGAATAGTTGAGAGAATATTTTATAAGTATGTCTAAACTTGCTAGTATGGTGTTGCATTACCTAAGGCCCAGAAATTCTATCCCAGTCTATGATTCAAAGGGGTCTATGTTCCAAGCTATAGAGTCGTAGAAATATTGTAATCTCTAATTCAGATGCCTTTGTCAGATCATGCCCAAAGTTCTTTGCTTCCTCATATCATTAGAACTCCCTAGGTTGGGTGTTGATGAAATCCTCCACTTGAGTATGAGTATCTAGTATGATTCAGTTTGGATAGCCAGCAGTCCAGTTTAATAATCAGATGGATAGATTTCTATAGTTTTCCATTTTCTAAACCAGTCTGGTGTTATTACCTGAAGTTTAATAAGTTTGGTCATTCCAGTAAATAGTTGTTTAGACCCATGAAAATTTGCGAATTCATCTCAGTATATGTATCAAGCATCAGTTTAAAAATTCAAATATCTAATCATGATTCAGTGAGTAAGTATTCACTAAACGATCTTTGTTTTCCAAGTGTTCCAGCTCAGACAGTGTAATACCTATTGTGTAATATTAGCCTCATTTTCTCATGATTTATGCCTGCATAAACTATTACTTCGCAATCAATAAGTACGATCTCACCCTGAGAACATCAAGCAAGTTCTAAACTCTTAACATGAATCAGCTCCTTACGACAAGTAAAGACTAGTTC
Organism: Capsicum annuum; assembly: GCF_002878395.1. NCBI lineage: Eukaryota > Viridiplantae > Streptophyta > Magnoliopsida > Solanales > Solanaceae > Capsicum > Capsicum annuum. Next base: position 213,577,527 of record NC_061111.1, on the reverse strand, counting down.
AGTCGAAGGTATAGTCTTCCATCATTCAGCTCCTTCCTAATCAAAGATTCAGCTATATAGTTATTCTTATTATACGTTCCTGTACGTACAGAAGTACTCAAAGGTTTAGAATGAGGTAGAATCAGTTTAATAAGTTATTTCAGCTGTGCACCCTCAATTTTCCTCTATATTCTTAGCCTAGCTAGCCACATTTGAGGACGAATATTCCCAAGGGGGAGATATTGTAATACAACAAACTTTCCTTAAGCCTAATTTCGTCTCTATAAGATTGAGGAATGACTTCCAAAGTGAGTAATTTTTAAATCATATAGAATTTTCCTAATTTTGACTTTTTATCATGCGGGAAATTGAATTAGCTTTCCAACGATATAAGATTCGCCCAAATTCGATAACCGGGCAAGAAGTTATGGATAATTGATGTTCCCGTCGTAAAACACAGTCATTCAGACCCTTAGCGTGTCGCGGAGAGGAGTAATATCCCAATTTTTAGTTTCCAGTAGCCTATCATGATATTGGCGCGTCGCACAAGGTGCCAAAATGGCATTCCAAAGGGGCACCATGATGGCTTCACGTTGCGGAGTCTGCCCTGCCCAGTTCCCAATGGTCTATTTCTAGTGAGCCACCATGATAGTGGCGCATCATGGTGGCCGCTTAGTTTGCAAATATTTTATGTTTTCAGTTTGTTAAGAATTAAAGAGGGGTATTTTGGTCAATTAACCTACCCCCAATCTGTCCAAAAATACAACAAAGTACTTTATGCCCTAATCCCCATTCTCTTCAAAACAAAAACCCTAGTTCATCATACTTCTCCTCCAAGAAACTCAAGATTTCTCCATTCATTCTTCAAATTAAGCTAAGATTCCAAGTTCTTAGTGTAAGAATTCCAAGAACCCTCATTCAAGAGTACAAGTAGCATCTCAAAAGCAAGCCTATTCATTAAGTTCACAATCTAAGGTATGTGGGGTTTGAGCAAGAACACTCCTTTCGTTCTTATGCCCAAATTGTTGATTTTTATTAAAGAATTTCATATTTTTGCAAGTAGGTTTATACCCAAATTATTTTATTTTGAGATTATGAGATTACGAGTTGGTCAAGTCTTGAATTGCATGATTATTTCACTATTTTATGACATGAGTTGAGAAATTATGCTATGAGTTGCACATCCTCGTATTGATTTGATGTTTTCAATATTGATGTCATGATTTAAGATTTATTATGAAACTGAGATTATTTGAGAATGAGTACAAGTTTTAAACTAAGTATGAGTTTTGATGTTTCTTGAAGAGTATGTTATTTAGTATGATTCAATCAACAAGTACTTTGATTTTAAAGAAAGATTGCTTTTAACCCTGAGTTAAGACAGGAATCCACATTATTCAGTCTTTATGATTTAAAGCTAAGAGAAGTATAATTTGGTCTTCACTATAGAAACATTGAGTTATTTTGAGATGGATTTCCTAAAAATTCTAAGCTTGTCTACAGAAGTAGTATTTAGCACCGAGCGGGAAGTGTGGGTTTAGTGCATCCTCCTTCCCCAGAACTATGTTCCCACGTAGGATTGAGATTTATGGGTTTGAGGCTGAGATAGTGATCACTAGAGTTGAGGTTCTATTCTGATGGTAAGGGTAGAATAGCTCTCCCCAACGTGGGCGAGATGTTGGACTCCATGTAGCTCACATGGTTTATGTCGGTTAGAAGAACCTCCCAAAGATGTCCCCCACTCTTGAAACAGTTTTATGGATTTAAAGTATTGAGCTAAAGAGTTTACTATATAGAATGAGTTTCAAATTTCATCTAGCTTATAAGTTGTGAGAATAGGAGGAGAATACAGATTTTAGAAACAAGTGAAATGACTCACGAGATTTATACTACATGTTTCATTATTCATGATTTATGAGATTTATATTTCAGATTTTTATTCAAGATATGGGAGTCATTTATGTCAGCATGCATGATTTTATAAAGAGTAATGATATTGTTTATGTAAATGCATACACCCCCATATACTCAGTATATCCTCAAAGTACTGGTCCACATATATGTCTATGTGCTACATTGTCTCATAATGTAGGTACAAGTTGTAGCGCATATACCATATTCAGTCAGTTCGTAGCTTCCAATCAGCAGGTGATGAATCTTTTTGATTCAAGGGCTTGAGTCAGTCATACAGTTCGAGAAGTATTGTATTTTCTTTATTCAGTCATATTGAGTTGTGATAGTTGGGAGTCATGACTCGGATACTTATAGTCAGTACTAGTAGAGGTTTCATAGACAGTCAGCTGTGTTAATGAATTTAATTTTAGTTTTGTTTGCAAAAGCAGAGTTGTAATCTTGTAAATTCAGATTTGTGTTGATCAAGTTCAGAAAAGTTTTATGTTTCCACTGATTTTTTTTCCAGATTTATGTAATTTATTCAGTTGCTTGTAAGTATGCCAGTAGAAGGGTTAGCTTGGGATCACTTGTAACCCTAAGCACCATGTGACATCTCGGGACCCATTTTTGGGGCGTTACATATTCAAAATATTTTACATTCCCACAGTGTTTACGTTTACTTTTAGTTTTTACTTCCCAAACATTATTAGTTACTTTCTCCCTTGCTTAATCTTAGTAGTGAAACTAGAATTAGATTGTTGTTGAGCACAAGTCCCTGTGGGATCGATACTTGGATTTCATAGGCCACTTTACTACTTGGGTTACCATGTACAATTACATGTGCGTTGGGATGCAACAAGTTTTTGGCTCCATTGTCGGGGACTATTAAATTGGAAACTATCTTACTTTTAGTTTTACTATTTCGTTTTATAGGTTTTAATAACTTAACCTTACCTTATGAACTTGCAGGTTCAGGTTTGAAAAGCAAGTAAGTTTTCAAGAGAAAGGAATTTGGTTGAACCATATCCTGAACCTTAGTTATGCTTACATCAACTGAGGAGAGAAACAATACTTCTCTATTGAATACCATAGATTCAACAAGAGGAAGTTATTCCTGGACCCATGGCTAAAGATCTAGTGGCAATCCCACTCGCAACTAATGTTTCCTTTGCCATCTGCTAATCGACACCTGGAGGTAGATTTGAGCTAAAACAGAACGTGGTGCAATATTTTCACATTTGTGTGAAGTTCATAGGCTTGTCACATGAGGATCCACAGGTCCATTTGGAGAATTTCTTAGAGATTAGTGAGATTCCCACTGAAGTATCCATAAACTATGTGAATCTTATGCTCTTCCCCTTCTCACTCTTAGGGAAAGCAAAAAAGTGGTTAAACGCAAAGCCAACAAGTTCCTTCACTACATGGGATGATCTTGCAAGGAAATTCCTCATCCGTTTCTTCCTATCTAGTAAGACTGCAAGTCTACATAGTGAAATCTTAAGTTTTAAAGTGGAATCCAAATGAGAACTTAGATCCATGATAGGGAGAGGTTTAAATCTCTACTCAGGGACTATCCACATTACTAATAGTCCAATGAGGTATTATCTCATTCTTTTGTTAAAGCTCTTGACCATAATATAATAATCTTGATAAATTCAGCTGTAGGTGGTCAAGAATTAGAGAAAATGTATGATGAGTTGTATACCTTCCTAAACTAAATTGCATAAGTAATCCTCATGGGCATGGTGACATCTCCAGAAGCATAGTGAAAAAGCCTACAGGTGTGATTAAAGTAGATAGTGTCATAACGTTAGCCACCCAATTATCAGCTCTTCAGAATTACATAATGACACAGTTTAGAAAATTGGGTGTGAATCAATCTCAGGCGTAGGAAATATAGTTCATCAAGCCCCATCTTGGTATGATATTTATGGAATTAATGGTCATACTACAAACTTGTGTCGAGAAAATTTGGAGCCTGTAAATTTTATGGGCAATTTACAGAAGGGAACTTATAAGAATGCATACAATCACAAGTGGCACAGTCAGGCCCAACTATTCATGGGGCAATAATCAAACTCAGAAGTTTTAGCAACAACAAAACATGAAGGCTAGTAATATTGAGGAGACATTGTAGAAGATGACATTGTAGAAGATCCTAGCCAACCAAGAACAAATGGCTTCTAAGATTAAAAAAATCAACAACTTTCCCAAAAATATTTAGAGACATAGTTAGGGAAATTATATCAGGCACAGAGTACCAGGCCTCAACGTGGGTTGCCTAGTGACACAAAGAATCCAAAGCAAGTTATGGAAATTACCATGAGTAGCGGTAAAGAACTTATTGACAAGACTCCCAAGAATAATAAAGAGGTTCAAGAAGATTTATTCCCATAATAGGTTGAGGAGGAACAAGTTGCAAAGAAAGAGGTTGAAAATTTAGAAAAGTTTGAATACCCAAAAGCAAAAGTTGTTGAGTATGATCAAGAAAGACCACCACTATTCCCTCAAAGGCTCAAAAAGGCTAAGGAGGATGCATGTTTTAAGAAGTTCTTTGACATGTTCAGAGAACTTCATATTAATCTTCCTTTGTTAGATATTTTGTAGGGTATACCTAAGAACGCTAAGTACTTGAAATATGTAGTGACTAATAAGACAAAGTTGTAGGATATTAAGATAATAGAACTTAACAAAGAGTAAAGTTTGATGGTAATGAGGAAGATGCTCAAAACGCTGAAGGATCTAGGGAGTTTCACCCTCCCCATACAAAATAGTGATAATGATGTGGTCCATGCCTTGAGTGACTTGGGGAATGTATAAACATAATGCCTCTTTTGGTATTCAATACTCTTTCTTTGGGAAAGTTGAGGCCATGTTCTGTGGTGCATCAAATAGTGGGTAGGACCAGAGTAAATCTCAAAGGAATCATTGGGGAAGTGCTAATTAATGTTGATAAGTTCATTATTCTTGCTGATTTTGTTGTCCTTGATTATGGTGTAGATGATAGGTTACCAATCATATTGGGACGTCTATTTTTGGTGATGAGAGAGAACTCATTGATTTTAGAGAGAGCACTCTTAAAATAAGATTGTATGATGAAGAGGTGGTCTTCAAAGTGTATAAACCACTCAATCCACCTTCACACTATAAGGATTTGTGCGTGATCACAATTATGGAAGTGGATGAGGGTAGGATGGGGGAGTGCAAACCACTAGTGACTTCTTCGAACTATCTCATTGAGTTGCCCAAGCCACCACTTAAGCCCAAAATTATGAAGAAGAAAGAGAAGCCTGAAAAGTCTGTTTTTGAGATAGATGCATACCTTAAGAGTACACACTCAAGAGGTTCAAAAAGAGTAAGATGGTGACCTCTGAGTAGGAAACTATGAAGGATATGGTTGATATGTAGTGACATGGGTCATGCTGCGACACTAAATCATGCGCTACTTAGGAGGCAACCCAAGTTAAGGTAGGTATTTTATTCTTTTATTTTAGTTTTTATTTGATGAAGTTTTTATTTTGTTGAGTCATAGGTTGACAGGAAGTATAAGTACCGAAAACCCGAGCTATGGAGCATGGTAAAGATTGGGTGTAGGGTCCACTCGACCTCATTAATGATTAAAGATATAGCTAACTAGGACTAGTGGCCTCAGGGATTATTTTTATCCTTTCTTTTGAGTTATACTTTGGGGAAAAAGTGTGATTTTAAGTGTGGGGTGGGGAATCTTCCCATGGTTTAGGGTGAAGTGTTGCTATAGGATTACAATTCTTAGTTGTTTTCTAGTTTTTGACTAAATTTGGCCATATTACAAAAAGGTTTTAATTGAGTTTTAGTTGTTAGTGTCAGTCTAGTAGGTGCATACTTCTCCCACCCCTTGGTTTTTCTTTTTAGTTCTTTTCCGAGGGATCACCCTTTGAACCTAGTATCTCTTTTCTTTCATAGGAGTAAATTTTAAAATTTTTATGTTAGGAATGAGTGAGATGTTCTTGCTAGTTGCTATGTATGATTACATGATACAAGTAGATTTGAATGTAAAATCATGTTGAATTACAACTTATGAGACACCTAGGCTCAAGTTTACGACTCTTGTATGATGTTGGCTTAATTTTGAATTCATGTTATTTCTTGTTTTGGAGTCTATGATGATCTAGCTTAAGTTGAGCATATGCCATGTATGAGTGAGGTATTCTGTTGTATGCCTTGTTGTATACTGAAGTGTAGAACTTGCCATGTGTGTGTTTGTAAAGTAAAATAAAGAAAGTTGGTTTAGGATATGATATAGGCATTTCTTTAATAGCCGCATTGCGTACCTTCTTTTATCTACCCTTATCTTAGTCAACACCGTTGAGCCTTAGCCTATTTCTTTAGTAGACCTATATGTAGCCTATTACCCTTATTTGATTGACCTAAATTTGATCCAAAGCTTATAAATGCTTTAGTTGAAAACTTAATATGGTTAAGTGTAAATTAAAGAAGAAAAAGGTGAAATTGAAGCCCTAAAGTAGTGGCTATTGGTGTTGAAGAAGTTGATGTGTTGGGGTTGGGAGTAATGTAATGAGAAAGGAAAGAGACGTGATCAAAACTAAATCATGTGATGATAGAGAATACTGACATGACCCGAACTAGGGCCTAGTTGTGTTAGGCATCTCAAGTCCGACCTGAATCGAAGATCGCCCCCAATACCCAACCATAACCGCTCTGCACCCTATGTCAGATGAATTTTGAACATATAAGAAGATAAAACAAAATTAATAGAAACACTTCTAAGGAAATTCATAACCATAACTAACCAAATATCTAACCAGTTTTCCAACCGGTGATAGCCCCAATGTCAATACCAATACCAAGCTGACACCAATACCGATACCACTCATGCCTCTAGTGGTCACACAAAACCTCTAACTAAAATCAAAGAACATCCGGTCAGGACATGCCCCCAACCGTAGCCAAAACCAAAGTCCAAGATAACAAAAAGTATAAAAAGAAGTCCATCGCATGAAATGGAGTCTTCCGGAGTATGGAAGCTCACCACTTTAGTCTGACACGAATGTTGTCCCCAAATCCATGTCACTGAGTAGAAGAAGTAGTATGGACGGTACCTGCATCGCGTGGTGACACAACGTTCAAAGACGATTAGCGGGTGAACGCTAGCATGTACTCAAGAATAAGGATAAAATAATTTCCTTATTTAAAACCAAAGTAAATAACCATATACATTCACATACATACATATATACCATGCCGAGAAAAGAAAACTAGGTTTAGCATGTATATAAAACTAACCTGGGTTGTGAAGCTTTACTGTCATAATCCATCTTCGGGCTTATAAGTCCAGTGTTACCCCCTGAATGGGTCCTAGTCGTGTAGCCGCATGAACTGGAGATATCATAGGGGTCGGGGATTCTCGTGTACCCTACAAGCATACGGTCGCCAAGACAAACCCTCATGTAGGCAAACATTAGTTCCCAGTTCTCCATGATACTTATATACAAGTATAAACTTATGGAATTCTTATGTAGACCACAAGCATACGGTCACCAAGACAAACCCTCATGTAGACAAACATTATTTCCCAGTATCTGTCCATCGGACACATACCATCACGGTTAGCTATCACAACCCACCATTATAGCCTAATTAAAACATTTAGCACAAAGTCAATACATCAATTCGATAAGTCTAGTATTAATGCATCATGAAGTAGTATCACCATATCGACTATAGCTTGCAACCAATGTTACTAGCCAACACTTAGGGGATTCCTATATACCTCACAAGATTTCCAATTAACTAAATCCCTGGCCATCCAGGCCTTTCCAAACCATTTAAAACCAACCAAAACAATTTAGGTTCCATTACCATATTATGCAATGCAAAATTTACAATAATAGTCAAACTATGTGACAAAATTGTTCTCATATGCATTTTAACAAACATGTTGAGGGCATAAGATTTCCAAAACCAAAAACCATGTATCAATTGACCATTCCTATACAGCCACATGTTCAAACCACAATTATAATATGAAAACCATAAAAAAAACATAGGAAAACATTATCCAACCAAGAACAACTAAAACCCCCAACATATATTTCAAAACCGAAACAACACCATAATAATTCCATGAAAACTATCCATTAAAACATGCTTTTAGTTAAACTAACAATGAGCGGAGAGTAACATGCCTTGGACAATAAGGAATATGGAGAGAAAAGCATCCTCTAGAGACTTAATTGATTTCCTTGTAGACACCCTAGCCTCCTCTTGAACCCAAAGCTTGAGAGAGATTTTAAGAGTGTTTGATTGAGCATAGTAGGTTAATGACGTCCCAAAAGATATTTTATGTCGTCAGCCAAAAGGAGTTAACAGGGGAAATGTCCAGAATACCCCCAAGTTAAACTCTAAAATTTCCCAAAGGTGGGTACGAGTTGGACCTCCAACTCATCACGACATCATACGACTGGTATCATCCAGTCGTAACGAGAATAAAAAGTTGGACACCATATTCTGTCCAATATATGACTTCCTTGCCCAACTCGTTACCAAACCATATGACTAGTATTATCAAGTCGTATCCAAGGTAGAACCTCAAGGGCTAGACACTAGACAACTTACAATTAGAGCTCAAATCAAGTCACATCAACATACAACTCATACCTACCAAGTCGTAACTATAACAGAAACTCAATCACCACATCATTGACACCTTACGAGTTAGGTCACCTAACCCGCACCCATACTATATGACTCATATGGTGAGAAGTTATAAGGCAGTGAGCTCAAAGTTCAAGAAATTTTCATGGGCCAAAACCCAGGGTGTTTTAATTCTCCCCCACTTGGATCATTCATCCTCGAATGATAGAACAAAGCAGTACAAGAATGATTAAACCCCCAAACATCTCTAATCTTATCTTTAAGACAAAAAATAGATCACTAAGGAATTCATCTTTTTACCTTTAAGAAATACATAGAACAAGGAGGTTAAAAATCAACACATACCTTGAGCACGAATTTTCGAAATGGGGAATAGGAATGGATACTTGGACTTCATGTCCTCTTCAGCTTTCCATGTAGCCTCTTCCACCTTATGGTTCCTCCTTAGAATCTTTATCGAGGCTATGTCCTTGTTCCATAATCGATGAACCTACCAATCAAATATATCTACCAAAATCTTTTCATAAGATTGGGAATCTGAAATACCAATATCCTTGACAGGCATAATTTATGACGGATCACTAATACATTTCCTCAACATAGAAACATGGAATATTAGGTGAATGGAGCTCAAACTTGAAGGCAGCTGAGCTTTCCTCAAAACCAAGTATGAACCAACATACTGGAGACTAAGCTTTCCCTTCTTTCCAAACTGCATCACTCCCTTCATGGGAGACACATTTAGGAACACCATATCCCTAACCTCGAAATCCAACTTCCTACGCCTCACATTCGCATAGGACTTTTGGCAACTTTTGGCATCCTTAAGTCTATCCCGAATCACCTTCACCTTTTCCATAGCTTGGTGGACCAAATACGGGCCAAATATGTCCACCTCACCAACTTCAAACCAGCCAATATGGACCTAACCTCCTATCATACAACTCTTCAAATAAAGTCATCCCAATGCTAGAGTGGTAGCTATTATTGTATGCAAACTCTATAAGAGGCAAGTGCTCAACCCAACTACCACCATAGTCTATCACGCAAGAACGAAGCATATTCTCCAATATCTAAATATTCCTTTCTGCTTTCCTATCTAACTGCGGGTGAAAAGTAGTACTAAGACTCACCTTGGTCCCAAAATTATTTTGAAATGGACACAAAAAGTGAGATAAAAATTACATACCACGATCAGAGATAATAAAAATAGGTACCCCATGTAACTTCACAATATCATGGTGGTACAACCTAGTAGAACTCTCAGCTGATAAGTTAGTCCTTACTAGCAAAAAGTGAGCCTACTTTATCATCCTATCCACGATGGCCCAAGACAAATCAAATTAATTTTGAGGATAATAAAGAGCGGTAATGAAATCCATGTTGATTACCTCCCACTTCTATTCAGTCAACTCAATTTCTTGATATAACCCTTCGAGCCTCATGTGCTCAACTTTCACTTGTTGACACACCATGTACTTGGCCATAAAATTCTTCATATCCCTTTCATATTGTTCCACCAATACATCTTTTTGAGTTTATACATTTTCATCGAACTAGGATAAACAACATAGCGTGATGCATGTGCATCAGCCGAGATCTTTTCTTGCCAACCATATACATCGGGAACACATAATCTCCCTTGGTACCACAAGGTATCATCACCACCAATCTCGAAGGCCAACACCTTTTGCACACCTAAATCACCCTTGATTCTCATCAACATGAGATCTAGAAAATGCTTCTCCTTGATTTTAGCACCAAGAGACGCTTACGCCACATCTTGCACAAGAACACAACCATTCTTGGAGACCAAGACATAAACTCCAAGGTGAGCCAAATGGTGAATTTCCTTCACCATCTCCCGCTTATCCTTATCTACATGAGCTAGAGTCATCATGGATAACCTGCTAAGAGCATTGGCAACCATGTTATCTTTACTTGGGTAGTACTGAAAACTCATATCATAATCCTTGAGAAGTTCAATCTATCTCCTTTGCCTTAGGTTAAGCTCTTTCTAAGTAAACATATACTGCAGGTTCTTATGATCAGAAAGATATCCATTTGTACTTTATATAAATAGTGATGCTAGATTTTCAACACGAACACAACACCTAACAATTTCAAGTCATGATTTGGATAGTTCCTCTCTTTCACCTTCAACTGTTTAGAGGCATAAGTTATTATTTTGCCATGTAACATCAAGACGCAACTAAGACCCATACGGGATACATCAAAAAAGACCACAAACTCATCAGTTCCTTTAGGCAAAGTTAAGATCAGAGACAAAGTTAGCTTATCCTTCAGCTTTTTGAAACTACCCTCATAAGCATCAGGCCACAGGAACTTTACCTTTTTCTGAGTCAACTTAGTTAACAAGGCAGCTAAAGTTAAAAAACTCACCAAAAATCTCCTGTAGTAGCCAGATAAATCTAAGAAGCTCTGAATATCGGTTGGAGTCATGGGTATAGGCCACTTCTTAACCACTGTAACTTTCTGAAGATCCACCATGATCCCTTCACTAGAAATGACATAACCTAGAAAAGTGACATCATTCAACCAAAACTCACATTTTGAAAATTTCAGATACAACTGCTGCTCTTTCTGGGTCTGGAACATAATGCGGAGGTAATTCATATGATTCACCTCGCTCTTAAAGTACACCAGAATATAGTCTATGAAAATAATAATGAATAAATTCAGAAACTGATGTAAGGCCTTATTAATGAAATCTATGAATTTTGTTAGGGCATTGGTCAACCCAAAGACATAACTAGAAACTTAAAATGCCCATACCAGGTATGGAAGGTAGTCTTACTTTACAATATAAACTCTCGGGATAACCCAAAAGTGAACTTTCTCATCCTAGTCCTCATGCTAGAAACCATCTTCGAAGCATACCAAGATAAATAGTGAAACTTCAAGGCATACTCCTTGACTGCCATCTTACCTTGCTTCATATTCACAAATTCTTCTACCTTTGCTTAACTTAACTCCTGATGAAAGAAGCAATCCAAGAAATCATTAGAGAAATCCTCCCATAGATCTAACTCATCATTGTCACCCCTTCATTGATCTCATTCCTCATACAATTGGTACGCCACTTTTCTTTAGCTGGTAGGCAAAAAACTCCACGCTTTCCATATTAGGGTATGCAAAACATTGAAGATCTTTTTCATATCATCTAGAAAACCTTAAGGATCCTTATCCATCTTAACACCAGTAAAGGACAGAGGTTTCAAACTCATGAACTGGCCAACCCTTGTGGCCATAAAAGATAGGGTAACAGATGTACCACGCTCATCCTGAGAAGCTACCAATTGTTCCAACATATAAATAAACTGACAAAACTCACCAATAGTCACATCAACCTGAGGAGCTCGAGGAGGACTGGAGGGAGCCAATGGAACTATAGAAGGGCAATCATGAACTGGAGCCCTAGACTAGGTCTGGACCCTATAAGTAGAATAAGTCTCATTAATATTGCCCTCACATAGAATAAAGGAGTTTCCGTGAGCTTCTAATCATCGAGGAGATTGATATGAAAAGGGAACAAACAAGAATTAAAGAAGAATTCAAGACCTTAGAATATAGTTTGAAAATAGAAGACAAGAAAGAGAAATATTCCTAAATTCCTCGTAGCATCTCCTTTATGAGTATGGTGTGCTATAAACCCTTAAAAGAGACTACTCGCCACAGCTTTGTGGACTTCATATTGACTACGAACCTAGGGCTCTAATACCAATTTGACACAACCTGAACTAGGGCCTAGTCATGTCGGGCATCTCAAGTCCAACCCAAACCAGAAACTTTCCCCAATACCCAACCATAACCGCCCTGCCCCCTATTTCAGATGAATGTCAAATATATAATAAAATAAAAAATTATTAATTAAAAGACTTTTAAGGAAATTCATAACCATAACAAACCAAATATCCAATCAGTGTCAGCCCCAATAAAATACCAATACCAGGGTTGACATCAATATGAACACCGCTCATGTCCATAGTAGTCATACAAAGCCTTTAACTGAAATCCAAGAACACTCGGTCGGGACATGCCCCCAACCATAGAAAAAACTAAAGTCCAAGAAATAACTAAAAGTATAAAAAGAAGTCCATAGAATGAAATAGAGTCTTTCAGAGTATGGAATCTCACCACTTCAGTCTGACATGAATTGTCCCCAAATCCAAGTCACTAAGCAAGAGGAGTAGTATGGTTGGTTCCTGCATTGCATGGGGATACAACATCCAAAGATGGTTAGCGGGTGAACTCGAGCATGTAATTAGGAATAAGGATAAAATAATGTCATTATTTAAAACCGTAGTAAATAACTATATGCATTCACATAGATACATATATACCATGCCAGGAGAGGGAAACCGGGTTTAGCATGCATTTAAAACTTTAATTTGGGTTGTGTAGCTTTACCATTATAATCCACCCATGGGCTATTTTGGTCTAGTGTTACCCCAGAATGGGCCCTAATGCGTGTAGCCGCATGAATCAGAGATCTCATAAGGGTCGGGGATTCTCGTGTACCTTTCGCCCTCTATGATATATATATATATATATATAAGTATAAACTTGAGGGATTCTCGTGTACCCTAAAAGCATATGGTCACCAAGATCAACCCTCATATCAGCAAATATGAGTTTCCAGTATTTGTCCATCAAACTTACACTTCACAATTATCTATCACAACCCACCATTATTTCCCAATTAAAACATTAAGCACAAAATCAAACAATCAATTCCAGAAGTCCAGTATCAAGTCATCAAGAAGTGGTATCATCATACCCACTATAGCTTGCAAGTAATGTTACTAGCCAACATTTACGGGATTCCCATGTACCCCATAAGATTTTCAATTAACCAAATCCATGGGCATCAAGGCCTTTCTAAACCATTTAAAACTAACCACACCATTTTAGATTCCATTACCATATTATGCAATGCAAAGTTTTCAATAATAGTCAAACTATATGAAAAAATAATTCGCATAGAATTTTAACAAACATGTTGAGGGCATAAGATTTCCCAAACAAAAAACTATGTATCAATTGACCATTCCCATGCAACCACATGATCAAACCATAATTTTAACATAAAGACCCTAAGAAAAACATGAGAAAACAATATCCAACCAAGAAAAACCAAAGCCCCCAACATATATTTCCAAACCCAAACAACACCACAATAATACCATAAAAACCATCCATTAAAACATGTTTTTAGTTCAACTTTCAATGAGGGGAGAATAACATGCGTTAGAAAATAAGGAATACGGAGAAAAAACAACCCTCTAGATTCTTAATTGATTACCTTGTAGAAACCCTAGTCTCTTTTTGAACCCAAAGCTTGAGAGAGGCTTTAAGAGTGTTTAATTGAGCATAGCTGGTTAATTAGGTCCCAAAAAATATTTTATGTTATGGGGTCAAAAGGAGTTAAGAGGGGAAATGTAACTTACATTGTAAAAGTTCCCATAGGTGGGTATGAGTTGGCCCTCCAACTCATCACCATATCATATGACTAGTGCCATCCAGTTGTAACCAGAAAAGAAAGTTAGACACCATATTCTGTCCAACATATGACTCCCTTTCCCAACTTGTTACCGAACCATATGACTAGTATCATCAAGTTATATCCAAGACAGAACCTCAAGGTCTGGACACTAGACAATATATGATTGGAGCTCAACTCACTTGTCACATCAACATATGACTCGTACCCACCAAGTCATAACCATAATATAAAATCAACCACCACTCACTGGACACCTTACAGTTGGGTCACCTAACGCGTACCATATCATATGACTCATATGGTGAGTCGTTACAAGGGCAGTGAGCTCAATGCTTAATAAATTTTCAAGGTCCAAAACCAGGGTGTTTCAAATACTCTTTCCTTAATATATATAAACTAGCTTAAAGAGATAGGGAAAAGCAAAAGAGATGTGTGAAGGTAGAGGTAGCGAAAGTTTGGTTTTTGAGAAAAGAGTTCAATGTCATGTGATGTATTATAGAGCTTAGGGAATATAGTCACTATTACTGGCCAGAATAGTTCCTATCTATCCCTTAGCCTACATTACAACCCTTAAAGTCCTATTTGAGTTAAACCTTCATATTTTGATATTATTATAGTACTATACTTAGGTCAAGAAAATGGTTCATCTTGTGTGAGTGAATATAGGTAAATCTCTTTTATGGTCAGGGCACATGTTTGATGATAGTTAGGTGACTTAAATGATGTCTTTTATTAGATAATATGCACGAGTTTTCCAACTTGGGGGAGTCAATTCTTGAGGTTAGGATGTTATTATGTAGTTTTCATGAGTTTTCCAAAGTATGTGACATAATTGAGTATGGAACTTGCGATTTGTGTAGTCATTGTAGTGCTAGCCTAAGTGTTTTGATTATAGTAGGAATGTGGAGTCTTCCCTATTATCGCATATTATATAAAGAGTTGTTCAAGGTCCAAGGCTTTAAGTGTGGGGTGATGATCTTAGGTGGATTTATGCACCTAAGTATTGTTATCTAGCCTTAATTAGCCTAGTTTTGAGCAATTCTTGGATGCATAATGAGTTAATAATAATGTAATTGAGCATATAAGTGTTAAAGTACTTTCTTATAATGTTTAAGGAGTGTTCAAAGAAAGTTCATAATCAAAATTTTCATTTAGACGTTAAACGAGGAAACTAGTGTTCTTAGCTTGAGCTATGTGTTATTCTTGTTTGTCTTGTTAAATTCTATTATGTGTAGGCATTAATATGTAGTGTTTGATGATATATGAATATGGGTGAGATGTTAAAATCAATTATGGAATGAGATACAAGCAGAATTTAAAGAGGAAAAGAAACCAAGAAATGAGGGACACAAAGCTAAATACATGGATCAGATAATGGAAAAATCTGGAAAATTTGAGCACAGGGATAGGCCATGCCCTTTGATCTCCACGTTAAAGGTTTGCCACGCCCTTTTACACAAACAAAAAATGCATTTTACAGTAATCCTCCATGATAAGGGTGTTCCACGTCCCCATCTCACCAATCTCTTATCATGGCACGCCCTAAATACAAAAATGACAACTTTCTTCTAATATATAAATAAAAAACCTGGAACATATGGTAAAGACTGGGGATGAACTTTGGGGCTTGGAATACACTTGAGGATGATTCTCTTACATTTTTGATCCTTTCCTTTAGTTTAGTTTTGTATTATGAATATGAATTCCTTAATTGTGATTCTTTGTAAGTTCGTGAGTGGCTAAGCAACCACATCGGGGTTAAGGCCAAGAACATGAGTACTTAAGCTTGTAGTTAAGTTATTTTATGTTATTTATCATTAAGTTCCTTAGAAAAACTCATAATTCTATTGTGAGCCCGAAAAGAGGAGCGATAGATTAAAAAAGTTGAATGGATGGAATAAGATTTTAATCATTTAAGGAATTTAAGTTAGTATTTGCGTTTAGGATAGGAACATACCTAATTCACCCTATAGGGTTCATATAAGGGAAGAAATATAAATGTGTTTAACTTAGTTCTTGCATCTCCGCTCAACGATGCAGTTGTGAGGCTAAGTTAGATAGTTGATTAGACGATCTGAAGACCATAGTCATGTTATCAACCTCGTAAACTAACAACCAAGATAATTAACTAAGCCAATGAGATTTCATATCTAAGTAGGATTGTTCGCAGTGCCTCAGCCCTGAGTTTCTCCCCATTATTGCTCAAAGCATTTTATATTCCCACAGTGTTTACGTTTACCATTAGTTTTTACTGTCCAAACATTATTAGTTACTTTCACACTTTTTTGAATCTTAGTAGTGAAACTAGAATTAGATCATTTTTTAGCAAAACTCTGTGTAGGATCGATACTTGTCTTTCATAGGCCACTTTACAACATGGGTGACCACGTACATTTGCGTGTGTACTGGGGCACAATAGGTGACACCTTGAAAAGCACCCAATCACCATCCTTGAACTTTTGTTCTCTCCTTCTCATATCTACATATGATTTTTGATGGCTTTGAGCGGTTCTCAACCTCTCACAAATTAGTTGAACCTTCTTCATTTTTTGAGTACCAAATCCAACTCAACTAAGGACATTTCACTAACTTCAAACCAACCTATAGGTGATCTACACCTACGCACATACAAAACCTTAAATGGAGCTATATGAATTCTAGCTTGGTAAATATTATTGTAAGTAAATTCAACCAAAGGCAAATGATCAACCTAACTTTCATTAAATCAATCACATATGCTTTAAGATTATCCTCTAGATTTTGGATAGTTCTCTTAGCCAACTATTTGTTTGTGGGTGGAAAGTGATACTAAGAATCACCTTTGTACCAAGGCCTCTCTA
>NC_061111.1:213545807-213557634 GCF_002878395.1 Capsicum annuum | reverse complement strand
TACCATATTTTTTGCATGTTGGATTAGTTCTTCCCCTAGAAATGCTACCTTAAGATTAATAGTTGGTGCCTGTAATGCCCCGAGACTGCACCCTGGGCATCACATGGTGCTTACAATCCTGAAGGACCACAAGCTAACCCATGACTAGTACCAGTTGTGAGCACTGAATAATAATAATACTGAAAATATATGTGGAAGTTAGGCTAAAATTGTCATAAGGTTCATAAACTAAAAACAAATACTGAATACTGATAATAATACTAAAAAAACTGAACATCTGTCTGAAACAGTCTAGTCTGAAAGCCTCTAACTATCTGAATATGGAGTTGATGGGATAAGGCAACAACTAACTCCGACTGCTAAACATACTGAACTACTGGAATGCTGAAATAAATAACTCTGGCCTCAAAATATGAGGACTCACCACGATAACTATTGCTGATAACCTAAAATGCTAAGTATGGTCAGGAGCCCATTCGTCTGAACCTATGATATGAGACATCCTAGAACAAAAAAAAAGTATGCATCAGTACTTTGAATATACTGGTATGCTAAGTGAGGCAGGCTGGTATACATGGTTTCATATGCATGAGATGATAACTGACTGAATGAACACCATGAAATAACTTAATAAGTGTGCATGCAAAACTTTAACTACTGATCATGCTGACTATGCAATATTGTGCATATAACCTCTGTCTGAATTAGACTAAAACTAAAGTACTGAGTTCTAGTAAATGAATACTGATAACTTAGATTTAGAATAATACTGAAGTACTAAATTCTAATGGCTAAGTAACTGATAATTGATAGCCATGGTTTTGTAGAACTATCTGAGTTCTTTACTAATTCTGAGACTAAATAGTGAGTACTGAGTAGTGAATACTAAAACTGTAACTGTGGGAGTGTTCATCTAACTGACATAACCAATTATAAACTAAGTTGGGGTCTAACCTGTGACCCTAGTTAGAAGGGTATTAGCACCATGCCACGGGTTACTAACAGTAGTTGGGTCAACCCTAATCTGGAAGAAAGACTCATGTAATGTATATGGTTATGTCAACCCTAGTATGGTAGGAAGATGATTTACCCTACGTTGGCTATGTAGTTCTGTAACTTAGGGACTTCTATGAAGGGTCAAACCCTCTGCTAGCAGGAATTCCCCCATCCCTGGTTTCGCTCGATGCTGAATCCTACTCTTAACTGAATCGACACTAAACTGATCACTAGACTGTACTAGGCTTAACTGAACTCACACTGATCGTGTTGACTGACTGAAATGGATCGAGTTCATTGAGTTCTGTAACTGACTGAGTACAACTATTCGTGATGTTATTAAGAATATTTTGTAGTTACTATAATTCTAGGTAAATAGATATATTGTTGGGTATTGAATATCCCCAGGACTCGATAGAATCAATAGTAAAGCATGGAAAATTATTGAAGGCATTACATTAGTTACTTGTCCACTAAGCATTCATTTGGACATTTTTTCAAACACTTGATAGGCATAAACTTGTACATAAATAGGACCACATGGTAACATGTCATGAATTCACTAATCAATTTACATAGGCATTCTATCAAACACTTGGGGAGTATGATTAATGCATATAGAATTCATTAAGATATAAATATCATGGCTACAACGCTCAACTTGTAATTCAAGGGTTTTTAAACATGAGGATCACATGATTCTACATACTTACTGATTAATTCACTTGAAACTTGTATGAATCTTGATTTGAAAATCATATAACAATACATACATGAACACAATCTAATTCAAGCATGTGAATCATGAAATCAATAAACTTGTAGTTTTAAAATGGGTTCTTGATCTCCAAAGGTGGAAGGAAACCCAAGGATGAACACCTAGCATACCTAAATTGTTAATTTCGTGAATATTGTGGTGAGTTCTTGAGACTTGATTCTTGAGCTTGATAAAACTAGGGCTTATTCTTGAGAGGATTTTGAGAAATAAAGAGTGGAATTCACCCTTTTAAGAGTTAAATATCGTGTTTTAGTGAATGAGGGTAAAAGGACCTAAATGCCCTTGGAAACTTAGAATTTAATGCATAAAAATTGCCCAACGACGCGATTGGTGCCGCATTGCGTTGATGGGATCGATGCAACCAATGGCGCATCGTGTCGATGGGTGCAATGCGATAGCCAACGCGATGCGTCAAGATCATGTTAGCATGTTGTTTTACGCATCCAAACATGACCCAAACGAATTTCAAAAATTCTAAAACTCACCAATATGACGTATTGACATCCCTGATCATGAATCAACTTGAAAATTGACATTCTAAGGTTGGAAAGATCAAAAATAAGATTATCCAATTTCGAAGGCTATAAATGCTTCTAAGTCTTAACACTTGGATGAATTTTTCTAAGTCTGGGACCCCTTATTAAAAGCTATATGGGACTGAATTGAACTAGAACTTTTACAAGGTTTTACAGTGCCCTACCCCACTACTCCTTTTTAGTCCTGGATGGGGAGGCATTGGTTGAAGATAGTTTAGGTTATGATGAATGACTCTAAAACTAAGAATGATTTCCTCCTTCTTACTTGTGCTGACCATACTCAAAATATCTGGTTCTAGACCTCTTATTCTCTTTTTCTCATTCCTTCAGTTTCTCCGCCTTAGTCTATTAATCATGGGTCATCAATCGATCAATATCTATATCCCCAATCAACATGGCAACCCTACACTCTTTGACTAAAAAGTCAAATAACTCAGTGATAAATTTACTTATATGTGCCCTGGAATTTGGCAACAACACTGGTGCATCCTTAGATAGTCAGGTGAACTTGAGGCAATCTTTCTTCAACGACATAGAGCCCTACCTCAGGTTTATGAACTCCTTTACCTTAGCCTCCCTTATCTCATAAAGAAAGAAACTATAAAAAAAGTTATTTGAAATACATCCCAAATTATAAGAGTTGCATTATTACCTGTACCTTCCTTCCACATAGTAACCTAGTCATAAGCAACATATTTTAATTGCTATGATTACAATTCCACACTCTTCCCTTTTGTAACATGTGTAATTGTAGTGATTTTCTTTACCTCGTCAATAAAAAACCATGGGTCCTTATTTAGATTCAACCGAAAGAGCTCAGGTGGATTCATTCTAATACAATCTTAAACCCTAGTTGTAGCTAATTTACCATTTTGCTGAACCCTGAGCATTAGGATTCATATCCTAAACTAAAACTTAGAAAGAAGCCCAGAACTCAGCATTAGATACATTCTTTTCAAAGGGTCTGTATGTGGTGGTGGTGGGTTGGCTAGCCCCTATTTCTATAGGCATGAGCTCTGCAAAGAGGCATTCTTTGTGACATGAAAGCATGAGTTACATAAGATAGAGATAACTTCAAAGCACAATAGATATCATGAAAGAAAGGATAGTTTCCTAATACATCTCTTATCCTCTCGCTCATAAGTTTGGAGTGTTTTACACCCATGATCAAGATTTTATGTAACATGGCTTGTTAGACTCTCAATGATTTAAAACCTTAGGCTCTCATACCAAATTTATAAGGACTCAAGGATACCCCCAGATGTCACATAGTGCTTAGAACTACAAGTAGCCCAGAGCTAACCGATGATATCTATTTAGCATTGAGCATTGACCAAATAATCTTAAGCATGAGTGAAAACTAAAAGATTATAAACTTAGCTCAATAAATAAGCAGTGTCAATATAACATTAGAAACTTAACATCAAGTGAAACTCTTGAGAAATTGAAAGAAACACATCATTTGACTAGTCTTGACAAGCCTCTGACCAGAACTGAATAGCCACTGGGACATGCCCTAGTTGTCCCAGACTAAAAACAGAAGGTCTAGACTAATAGTAAATAAATATCTGGAAACAAGCATAAATTTGGCCCTCGAAGTATGAGGATTCACCAACTAGAGGGATGCCGAAGGTGGTGATCATTGCTAATCGTAGTACTGAGGATGAAAACCAGAACCTACATTATGAAAAAATGTAGCCACACTGACAAATATGTGATCAGTACTTTGGGAATGTACTGAGTATATAGGGTGAATGAAACAAGTAAAACTAATAAGTGATGTAACTAAAAACATACGTGTTGAGTGTAAATATACTCTCCATAATGATGAATAAATCTTAAAGCTGAAATATCATAAAACATGAATAGTAAAGCATAATTTGATAATATGTGTGAGTCACTACACTTGGTTTCTAAAATTTATCTTTTTTGTGGAGATTCATATAACCAACATAAATCATATGAGCTATCATGGAGTCCAATATCTAACTCATGTTGAGGAGGGTTTTAACATACCAAGTCATCAGTATAGAACCTAAACTAGAATGATCACTAAATTTAGACCATTTTGGGAAAAGGGACACTCTCTAGTGAGGCCCCTTAAATCTAAGGTGGCATGTATTTCTGGGGAATAGAATGCGATGAACCCATATTCCCCTCTTGTTGATAAATACTAATCCTAATAGATATATATATATATATTGGTGCTCGTAATGTGTAAAATTCGCCTTAAATTAACTATATAGGTTTCTAAGTCTGAAAACCAATCTTGAATCTATTGCTAAATGAATTTCATAACATATCTGAGATCATAAGATTAAAACTAAAATTTGGATCATATGTAATAGTCTGAAATCTAAAGTAGTAAGTCTAAAATTCTTGAAAACTGGGAGAATCATGCTGAAATCACATACTCTTACTTGTAAATTGACTAAATCATATTGAAAATCATGTATATTTATCAACTCATGGAACTAAATGTAAGAATACTAAAGTTTAATGCATAAGATAACTTTCCTGGATAAGAACATAAGTAAATATGAAATCTTGTGCTAAATAGGGCTTAACTCATAAGTAAACACCATAATCTTAAAGCATTATGAAAGTGGGTGCGAACCCAAGTAAATCAATTTCTTATAAATTTATGTAAAAGCTTAACTTTTCGGTACAAGGACAAAAGAATATCTTTACTCAAACTCCACATACCTAGACTTAGAGAAATGATTGGAAGAAACTTGAATTGAAACCTTTAAATCTTGAATTTTTGAGAAGAAATTCCTCATTTGTATTCTTGAGGGTTTTGGGAGGAGAGGGAATGTGTATTTTGAGTTGTAAGGGTGGGGAAATAGATTTAGCATTGTTATAAAATTATTTACAAGGTTAAAGACCAAAAAGCCCTTGAAATACTGAAGAAAAAATAGAAATTGGCATCGCAGAACTCTTGGATATGGCACACACTTAACGCACTACACCAACGCGTGGCACACCCTAATCGTGGAAACCAGACGGCGTGGTATACCCTTATCTCTCCAGGTCGTTGGTTTTTGCATAAGGGTGTGCCATGCCTCCATGGCATTCTTTAATTGCAAACTCTAACTATTTAAGGTCTCAAAAAAATCTTAAACGTGTTTCAAAAATTTTGAAACACTTCCTAAGGATTTCATTAACATGCCTTATCATAATTCAACTCAGAAATTGCATTTAAATACAAAGGAACTATCAAAATAAGATTATTGAAATTTTGGAGTCTAACAGTATAGGTTTGTAGTAGTTTTTCTATGTGATCAAGATCATAAAATTAGGTCATTTGACACTTAAGAAGGTTGAAAGTATTTGAGTTAAGTTTTGGGTAGTAAAAAGATGTCATGGACCAAGAAATAGGATTGTACCATGGGTCTTATGTGGAATAGAAGGGTTATATGTGGGTCATTCTGGGCAAAACAAGATGCAGTACGATGGGTCGTTCATAGTACACATCCTTTCTGGGCGTAAAAGTTCCACTTCTTTAAAATTATGGGAAATTTCATCCTTATACCCAAGTGAAACCTCCCCAAATCCATTTTAACCTCGAAAGGTGTTTCAAACACTTTGAAACAATTCAAAATCTCTTATTTTTGTAAGGTTCTAAAGAACATCTAGAAGGGGTTTCAAATTCAAGATAGATAGGCCAAGTTCATATATTTTTCTCAAAGAATCCATAATTCTCATGTATGTAAAATTTCAAAAAGGGTTTTCTTTCACCCTTTTGTTAAATAATCTATGATTTGATAAACTAGGGTTCACACCCAATTCTCATGATTTTCCACCTATATGATTTATCATGATATTATGACTATTATCCATGGTCTAAACTTATAAATTTTATGATTTCTAGCATATGTCAAATAATTCAAACCCATGATCCATGTCTTACATGAAATTAGATAATTTGTATGATTTGAACTTATATTATACAATTTAGCTTGAAGTCCCATGTTTTGATTTGAAATACATGATTTAACACAAATTTTCATGACTTGATACAAATTATACTATTTACATAAATTTTTAAGATTTAACATGAATTACATGAGTTTGACACAATCTGAATTTATGGTCTCAATTTAGCATGAACCCATGATTTACAAGTTATAATCATGCCTAAGTATCAAGTCTATGTTATAAGATTTCTCCTATAAAATATTATTTACTTTATATTGGAAAATCATGATATCATAACAAAAGTTTTCAATAATATGATTCATGATTCGTATGATAGTCAGGTACGCCATCATTGTCTATGTAGTATGAAATCCAAATATGCCATCGATGATCTATGAAATAGTAAAGAAGCATGACTAGTTTTCAGCATGTTAGGACCATAATCACAAGTTCAAATTTAAAACTAGTTTTATGCTTATTTTCATGGTAATCTTATACAGTAAGAGCATCAATATAATTTTGGAAGTAGTATTGAGCACCAAACGAACATGGGTTCAGCGTACCCAAGTCCTAGAACTATGTGCCATTGTAGGTATTATACTTGCTGAAATGGGCTCAATTTAGTGATAATGTAAGACATGCCTTTGTACCCTAGTAAGGTATATTGGGTCCTCTCGATGGTGCGGATATATCAGACTCTACATATAGCTCATGTAGTTTATGTCAGTTAAGAGAAACTCCCACTAAAATAGTTTTAACATCTACTTGACCCACATCTCATCTAAATGGAGTTATTTCATGACTCATAATTATATCTCATGTCAATAGTTTAAGATTTACTTTTTGATAGTTGTACTACAACTTGGATTTTTCCACAGCGTTAGTTTTAAATCATTTGAAATACTTATGCTTTCCTCAGCTTTTGAGTTTTGAATTATTTTAGCTCAAGAGTTATCTCTTACTATTTTCATAATGTATTCTTTAAATGTTTGCATCCTCAGATTTCAAATATAGTTTTTTCACTATTTTCTTACTGTACCCAAAAATAAATTTAAAACGTATTTAAGTGTTTTTCATGATTGTTATATATCTCACGAGCTTAGTACATAAAAAGTACTAATTGCATACCTCTTCTGCATATATTTTTCATGTGATATAAATTCATGCGCTCATTTTCATGATCGTGGCAATATTAGATCATAGCTTCTAGCAAACAGTATGTGTTCTTATTATTCGAGGACTCTAGCCAGATGTAATCTGAGTTTTTATCACGGACCAAAAATTAAGAGTCATGATGGCACTTATCACATCTAAGTTATGGTAAGTAAGCCAATCACCCAAACTGATATGAAATACGAAAACAACACCAAAATCCCAAGGCAAGACATCTAGGACAAAGTTGAACCATACATACACAATAAATACGGAAGTCTGAATATCAAACAATACATAAACTGTCCCAAAACCTGTTGTCATAGTGTAAGAACAATCTACATACAACTCAAAGTCTGAAAATACAACTGATAATTCAAAAATGAAAACAAGTTTGTCTCCAAACACAAAACAAGACATAGACTAGATAGGATGTAGGAGGTTGACTCTGGAAGCATAGAACGGCTACTTCCTCGAATGCATCAAATCACTACCTCAACTTAGCTACTGTGTGGTGCACTCATACCTGGATCTGCACCAAAAGTGCATAATAAGGATGAGTATGGACCACTTATAATTAGTAGGCATATAGACCGACTGAAAAAAGTAGAAAATAAGGTATATAAATACACATTATGAGCACGTCACCTACAATCAAAAAATGTCTCAAACGGTAGCTCACATCATCTCTACTAATAGTTATAAATATATCCAATAAACCCGATACAAATATGGAAAGAAATATATCAAATCAAAAAGAAAAACAACAATACTGAAGATGCACAATGTATGAAATTTAATGAGGATGATGATGATGATATGTCTGAGGTTATCGCATAACCTCCGTATACATCTACCGAGAACTACACCTAAGGTAGGACCCATGGGGGGTTTTCAACCCATATAAAATTTCAACAACCAATATCTATAACTATTTTTCAGCTCGTGAACTATGACAAAAGGTTTTTAAGGTGTCACATTTTCGTCAGAAAAACTAGTATTTCCACAGTGATACCAATGTGTCATAAATGTATATATGATATGAGGATGTTATGCTCACAACCAAAACTAGAATGAGAATCCCAAGTCCAACCAATATACGTGAGCCAAAATCCGCTCAATACGACAGTCATCCATGATCCAATATAAGACATGTACTATTAGAGTGAAAATGCAAGTAATACACTATTGATACCACATAAACCCCAACTTAGGCATTTTTACCAGGAAGAAACAACCAAATGAATACACGAAGCCAACAATAACAGATAAGAATAGCACACGGGCCACGCATAGCAATTATTATCCCAAATCATCAATAACAATAACATAAGCCCCCACACTAGCACACAACAGTAATAACATAATTTCTATGATCCATTCTCATACTCCTAGTATGCTTTTATATAAGATATTAACTACCCAACCCAGTATGAAAAAATTAAGCTAAGGCCTATGCCGAATAAAGAGATCATAGCCTCAAGCCTTCAATCATGAGACCTTCCCCTCTCGAATGGCCTTGAAACCAATTAAAACATACAAATATAGAATATACACACTAAAAGACAGCCAACGATATCCATATTACCTATTTTTGAGTTGGGGTCAAAATGGACCCCCAAAATGGATTTTCAAAAAGTAAGGGTAAAATCAAAATTTTAGTGTATAAATACCTTTCCCATGATTAAAGAAAGGCATAGAAGAAAACTCAAGTGAACGCAGATTGAAATTGGGGTTTAATTTGAAGTATCACTATTTTAGGAATTTGGGGTCAAACTTCCCAAATTCCTCTTTTTGAAATCACAAAATTAAGGTTTTAGATGACAAGAATCAAAATAAAATAATTAAAATAGTGATTTGGAGATTACCCAAGCTTAAAAATGGAAGAAATCATCCAAAAACTCAAAAACCAAAGCTCAAAGTCTCAAAAATAGATGAAAATGAGAAAAGAAAATTTTAAATAGTACCAGCATTGACCGCTAAAGCTTTCAAATGACCGTTTTAGCAGTCAAGTGCCGCTTTAGCGGTACTGTCATGCATGGTCAGCCTCCGTTAAAGCGCCCTCCTCCCCCTCCCCAAGCTGGGAGCCAAGTTGCTAAAGCGATCGGCTGGCTGTTTTAACAGTTGCGCCAGCTGGGACTTGGAAAATTTCCAAGTTTCCGTAAACCCTTTAGGATTCATCCAAAATTCCAAGAACACAAATAAACTATACTACCCTATTAAGTTCGACTCTCCAAACTCAATAGCGACATTAGATTTTAGAAAAGAGGTTGTTTTAATAAAATTGACCCTCGAGACTCAATTTTACAATCATTTGAATCGAGGATCAAAATGAGATATAAAATCCATAAAATCACACCAACCATGCTACCAATCCAAAATCGATGTTCTAAATGTGTTGATGCAGTCCATTTGCCATCCGACGCATAGAACAATAAATATTGATTAAAGTCAACTATAAAGCCTTTTTAATATCCAAAAATCACCAATAAATCATAATGTGGTTGGGGCATTGGTTAACCAAAGGACATGACCAATAACTCATAATGATCGTATCAAGTTTGAAAAGTTATTTTTGGAATATTTGGAGCTCTAATCCTCAACTAGTGATACTCGGACCTTAAATAAATTTTTAAAAGCACTGAAGCACTCTAAAATGATAGAACAAGTCACCAATATGAGTAAGAGGATACTTATTCTTAATCGTCATCTTGTTCAACTGTCGATAATCAATACGCATTCACATAGATGCATTATTTTTTTTAACAAATAAGATAGGATCATCCCAATGTGATATACTAGGTTGGATAAATCCTTTATCCAATAAGTCCTAAAACTGGTCCTTCAATTTCCTTAACCTGTCGACAAAATCCTATAAGGAGGAATAGAGATAGGCTTAGTGCCCAGCTCAACATCAATAGAAAAGTTAATGTCATGATCCGAAGGCATACTAGGAAAATTCATGGGAAAAATATCCATGAACTAACGAACAATATAGACAGAATCTAAAGAAAGCGACGGAGCAACACTAGTATCATGAATATAGACCAAATGTGACAAATATCCTTTTTCAACCAAACAAGAGCATACGGAAAAGATATAACTCTCTTGGGACCCAAATAAAGCACACTTTTCAAATCTATCCTTGGTACACCAATAGATCTAAGGTCGTGGTATCAGTATAATAGTCTAGAATAGCAAGATTAGGAGCTAGCCAATCATACCTAAGATGACATCAAAATCTACCATATCTAGAATGACCAGATCTATCCAAACTCACGCCCAGTGAAAGTCACAACACAGGATTAGTACACCCGATCCACCACAAAAAAAGTTTTCCATAAGGGTAGATACATAGATCAACAAAACAAAAGGCTCATTAGTAGAATCAAAACTCGAACCAAAATATATAGACAAATAGAAGAAAGTTGACCCTGAATCAAATAATATAGATGTAGATCTGAAGTAAATAAGAAAGATACATGTGTTAACAACAACAAAAGCCTTTGCCTCTAGTTCCACATCCATTACCTGACTAAGTAACCCTGCAACCACCACTGCAAGCACTATTACCTCTACCTCATACACCTATAGTAGTACCTCTATCTTTTTTAGAGACACCTCTCACTGTCGATATAGGAGCAGGCATGGAAACACGGTAGGAGCAGTCCTTATCCAGATGGTCAAACTTATCACACACATAGCAAACTCGATAGCCCAACTCTATAGAAAGAGGTACGACTGAGCTAGAACGGCTACCCTAGAATAATGCTTGAACACCCAAAATTATTGAACTAAAAGACCTACTATCTGAACCCTGCAAGGCTTTCTGCACTAGTCTACCATTATACTCACAGAAACCTTTAAAATATCTGTTTTGAGGAGTGCGACTACCGAACTCACCCTGATGATGCACCCTCTCAGCGCCTCTTTGAGAAGATTAAAGAATAAACTCACTCATCTTTTCATAATCCACTATACTCTAAAATGATGTTTATTGACACCTAATTTTACCCTCCCTGACTAGGTTTAATTCTGAAGTTTTTTATTTTTAAAATAAATTTAAAGTATTTATTTTATCCAAATAAAGGTTTGCTAAGATAATATTTTGGGGTTAATTTGTCATTTTAAGTATAAATTATACATTCTCATATTCATATATACGAGATCGTATAATTTTGTTGTTGAAATAACTATTTTTTAGTCAAAAAATAGATTTTAATTAAGATCTATCTTGAAAATTTAAATAAAATGGCTAAGTCTTGATTTTAAATACACTTTGTCATAAAAATAAATTATTCAAAAAATAGTTATTTAATTTTATGAAACCAAGAATCTCAAGGTTAAATTGGTTATTAATTTGATTAGGATTTTAATTCAATTTGGCCGATCTATTAAATTTGGTCATAATCAAAATTAAATTGGCCACAATTGCAAAGCAACT
>NC_061111.1:213473520-213542807 GCF_002878395.1 Capsicum annuum | reverse complement strand
AATTTGGTCATAATCAAAATTAAATTGGCCACAATTGCAAAGCAACTGGGCAATTATTTTTTTATTTAGTTTAAAACTTAGATAAATTTCCTAAACTCTAAACTATTGTGGCTATTTCTTAAAGGACCCAAAATAATCAAATTTTCTTTCTTTACTAATTTTTTACCTAGCCCAAAAACCGGCCCACACCCTTGATATTTCCCTTCCCCTTACCCGATAGCCGAACAATAACAACACCTCACGCAGATTCCTTAGCCCAATTCCCCAAATAATTTTCCAGGCCCAAAGTTCCATTGGCCCAACCCAAATTAAAACTGAACACCCCTAACCTTCATCATCTTCATCAACAGCAAACACACTACACGTACATCTCTTCTCTATAAGAAAAAAGTCAAGAACCCTACGAGCACTTTGTTTAGATGGTGTTTTGACATGATTTCGTAATGTATAGTACTGTATTGTATGGTATAGTAAGTACAATATAGTACAATACTATATTTGGATAGACTATACCGTTCACTGCTGTTTAATGATAGTTTTATTAGTTGGGTTGATAGTATGGTATTGTATTGTAAACGGTAAGTTTACTAAAATGCCCTTAAGTTTTATAAATGTTAAATTTATCAAGAATTATTAATAAAATAATTTATAAGCATTGGGTGGCTTGAGATGATATTTGTAGTCCTACAGATGAAGGGGGGTTGCATTTTAGATCATTATTTGATGTTTCTAAAGCCATGTTTGCTAAACTATGGTGCATTTTTAGAACTCAAAAATCTTTATGGACCAATTTCATGTGGACTAAATATTGTAAGAAAGTTAGACCTCAACTAGTGAAGTGGAGGGGTGTTTCTTTAATACGGAAATACATGTTTGAAGCTAGGGACATGTTTGATCAACAAATATGGTGGGAACCTAAATGTGGCCATTCAAGTGTTTGGTATGATAACTGGACACAGTTGGGGGCATTACATTACTTACTTCCTATTGATTTATACATGAATTATCAGCTAGAAGATGTGAGTCAATGTTTTAGCAATGAAGAATGGAATTCTGATCTCCTGCAGTTAAATTTTGGGAATGAAGTATGTAATCATGTTGTGTAGAATGTGAAGTGCAATCAAGAGAATGAACATTGGGATAAAGCATGGTGGATGTTGAATGTTTCTGAAAATTTCAGTGTTAGATATGCCTGGGTCTTTGTGAGAAATAAAAGAAGGGTTTTTTTAATCTATAAAAGAATATGGATAAAGGATTTTTCTTTTAAGGTTTTATTTTTCATTTGGAGATTGTGGAAGAACAGATTACCAGTGGGTGAAGAATTGATCAGAACTGGTATTTGTGAAGAGGCCCTCTGTTGTTGCTGTGATAGTGGAATTGATGAAACTTTTGAGCATCTATTTATGACATGTTCTAAGGCTAATGGCATATGGATTTATTTTGCAGCATGTGCAAGTATTAAAGGTCCTTTCTTAAAAATAAAGGATAGTGTATTTAAATGGTGGAATGTGTCCACAAGTGCAAAGTTAAATCCTATTTTTAAGGCTATTTCTATGTTTTTTATGGCAGATTTGGAAAGGTAGAAATGTCATTAAACACGGAGGTAAGATGACATTATGGAGCATGAAAAGAGAAATAACTTGAAATTTAGTGTTGTTGACTAAAACATTGTATCCCTGGTTTAGATCTATTCTAGAATCATGACCGAAATTACTGAGTTTTCTTCAGAATTATTCTCCTAGACTTGCTTGTTCTATGGTGTATTGGTCAACTTCTAGAGCTGATTTTTTAAATTCAATATGATGGAAAAGAAAATCCTGGTATCAATTCTAGTGCTTACTATATTATAAATGATCAAGGAAATCTGGTGTTTGCAGAATGTAGAAATATTGGGGTGTCTAATAATTTAATGGCTGAGGTGATGGCTATGAGATTGGGCTTGGAATATTGTGCTGATCAAAAACTATTTCCTTTGATTTTAGAGTTTGATTCTTTGGCTTTTAAGAACTTTGTAGAGGGAAATTGGGAGATTCTTTGGTTAATAACTATGGAAATAAGAAGAATTCAGGAGTTAATAAAAGAGGTACAGGTGGCCCTGAATCTTATTTATAGGGAGGGCAACAAAGTAGTTAATTTTATTACTAACAGAATTTTTGTTTTTGCAGGAACAGAAAGATTAACTTTTACAACTTATCAGCAATTACAAAAGAAAGCTAAAGTTCTACTGAACATGGATAAATTTCAGGTCCCTAATCTTTGAATTAGAAATATTCAAAATGGAGAATATCATCGAGATAGCCGATTATGATAGCAGAATTCATTTTCAATAAGCCACAACAACAGTTATGCAGGTTATGCAATTTTAAGCTGGTTAATAACGAAGCATACATTACTTACGAAAATAAAAGAGGGTAACTTTACCTGATTTATTTAGATTAAAATTCGATTTGAGTTTTAGGACAGTGGTATTAGCTCCTTCGCTGTGGTCAACCAATTAAAAATCCAAAATGAGTAATAACCTTAAATAAATCAAGTAAAAGGAAGAAGGAAGATGAAATAAACTTATCTGAGGAGAAGAAGTATAGATTTGTGATGAGTGAGATGGAGAAGTCTGCGATTGACGAATTTCATGGCATTTGTGAGAATTTAAAATTCCTAAGATTAAATGCACTCAAAGCTCGGTCAATTTCATGGATTTACACTTCCAAAATCCAAAAGCGAAGGATATTTCCAACTCAATGTTATTATCTATTCAAGATGCGACATTAGGAAAAGAATTATACAAGCTTAGAATAATTTCATCATTGCTTGTAAAAGAAACTGAAGATCTTAGGTCGGAATTTCATCGGAGATATCAAAGTGTTGTACCATGGATGAAGACATAGCAAAAAGGAAAAAGACTGTCTACTTTCCTATTTGATCATTTTTTGCTTTGGATATGTATTCGGGTCTGGGCCACTTAATGGGCCAACACTTTGTACAAATTATGTTGAAAATAAAAATAAAAAGGCCATGTTGGCCTATTTAAATTAAAAAAAAAGATATAGATATAAATTTTTTGATTTTTTTTAAATTGGTGGGGGAGAGGGGCTAGTAGGTGGGGGTGGTTTGGGGATAAGAGTCAGGTAAGAACAAGTTTTTGAAATATTTTTTGAAAAAAAATAATAAAAAATATTATGTGGGGGTGGGGTCGGGTCGAAGGGGGAGGGAGAGGATGGTGGGGTAGGGTCGGAGTAGGAGGTAGAGTTAAATAATATAAGATGAAGGATAAAATAAGATTATATAATACTAAGTAAGGGTATAATTGGAAAAAAATCATCGGATACCACCAAATCGGTGGTTACATAAAATGGGGATTTTCATGGTTACCAAATCATGAAATTAAACCATACCATATCATTTTTTTTATAACGGTGGTGTTTGGATCAGCTTGCGCGTAGCTCAACTAAATACACGGGATACCTGCCAACTCCCACCAGCAACAGGTACCAGGTAACGCTGTCCACCAAGGTTAGAACAGACGGGAAGAAAACACCTAGTTTTTGTCTCTGCTGGAAATTGAACTTCAGACCTCATGGTGCTCATCCCAACTTCATTGAACCACCAGGCCGCACCCTTGGGTGCCCATACCATACCATACATTTAAAAAAATAATTAAAACAAACATGGTTCCATTAAAACTATACCATACCATACTATGAAAAATCACCATCTAAATATAGGGTAAACCTCACAAAATCTGTGTCAATTGCCACCCCTATCACTCTCACCTCTCTCTCTTTCTTACCTCTGACTTTCGCAAACCTCAAGCCTTGATATTTGACTTTTGTTCAAGATGGGGTGTGCTTCTTTCTCTAAAAATACAACCAAATCAGAAACATAACTATCAAGTACGAATTTTGGAAATATATTTTCATCTCTTTTTAGTTTTATCAAATCCCTAACCACTCTCTGCAACTCAAAAAATTCTCTTTTGAATTTCAAATCTAACTTTTTTTTAAGAGAAAATGGTCAAAAGCCCACCCAACCTTTACCCCAAATTCTAACTACACACTTATACTTTGCAGGGTCCTATGACCCCCTCTAAACTATTTTAAAATGAAATTATTATCCCCCGAACGCTGACATGGCAAAAGAATGTGTTTCACTTTTTTAAAGAGAGTGAGAATGAAAATAATTTATTTTAAAAATTTCTTTAAATAAATATATATAATTTTAATTATTATTTTTCTTTATTCATTTTATTTCTTCTTCTTCTTCTTCTTCTTCTTCTTCTTCTTCACAAACAATGGCAACAATGACATTCAAGAACTCATTAATGACATTTCTTCTTCTTCTTCTTCTTCTTCTTCTTCTCCTCCTCCTCCTCCTCCTCCTCCACCTCCTTCTTCTGCTTCTTCTTCTCGTTCTCCTTCTCCTTCTCCTTCAATGAAATTCAAGATTAATTTATCATCTTCCTTATCTCCAAGCACAAAATTGACTTGTTCCGACTTCATAGAACTAGTTTTGATTGATTAACTTTGTTGAATCAGTTCAGATTGAGAATTTTAAATTTTCTCGGTTGAATCAACGATGTTCACTAATATGTAAGTAGATTTTTTCTGGGTTAATTTCAGCATTCTCAACGTTAATCAATCAACCAATTTCGTATTGACGTTTTGAATGATGAATCAATTCAGATTGAGAAATTCAAATTAATTTCTGGAATAGAATCATTCCTTAGCTCCCAAAAATTGATTGACGTTGAGAATGCTGAAATTCATCAAAAAAAATGAAGTCGCTAGAATTTTAAATTTTGTCGGCGTTGTCACTGTCCAACGGTGTTTTATTACCAGAAATTGTGCACCATTGAAGCTGCTTATCTTTCTCCGTTAATCGGAGAAGGCGACGTCATTTTGTGAAAATTGAATATTTTTTGGACATTAATTGTTGATTGAGGAGTAATCTTACATCATTTGGTCAAATATTGCATTTGAAATGTAAATTTATGTTCTGTGTGTTACTCCATGGACTAACAGAGGAAGGAAGGAGAAGTAGGAGTAAAGAATAAAGGAGAAGAGGAAAAGTAATCAATTTTTTATAGTAAAAAAAAATAAAGAATATGAAGTTTTTTTGAAGTTGAATTTCCCCACTGCTAACAACAAATTCACATAGCTTCTTTGTCAGTCAAAAAGTCATCTCATAGCATTTAAGTTTAAAACTTTTAATATCCTTCGTTTGCTCGAGTTCTCTTCAGCGTCCTTTGGAAAATTTGTGGCGAGAAGAGTCAAGTGTGTGGAAACTAATCCCGCAACTCATCGTCTCGGTTCGCTGCTTCAAAACAGGTAACGCTCGACCTCTCTTCTTTTCTATTTTAGTCCGTTTAAAATTTCTGTATAGATTAAGTTATGTAAATGTGTGAAATTAGATAGATTTATCTTTCCTTTATCATACGTTGTGTTTTTTGTTTCTCTCTGCCAAATTA
Source organism: Capsicum annuum (assembly GCF_002878395.1). NCBI lineage: Eukaryota > Viridiplantae > Streptophyta > Magnoliopsida > Solanales > Solanaceae > Capsicum > Capsicum annuum. The sequence continues at coordinate 213,537,343 of NC_061111.1, read as the reverse complement.
TGTGTATTGTCTGCCAAATTATGTGTATTGTTTGGTACTTATGTCTTTCATTATGATAAAAGCATTTTGTTTACAAATCTGATCAAGGCTTTGCTCATTATGTTTGTCATACTTTACGATGTGTACAAATCAATTGAAATATATTCTTGTCCATATCAGAAAATATGTTTTGGGATTTGCTGATCGCACATTATTAAATGTATTTAAAATTAGCTTAACATAAACACATATTTGAAGTTGGTTAGTTTTTGTTGGGTTCGAAATCGAGAGGGCGTCATGCGAAAGCTATTAATTGCAAACTATCGTAGTGATAATTCAAACGACAAAGAAAACAATACTAAAAACATAATTATTATATGTTTTGGCCAATTGGCCTACATATAAAACTTAATATTAAAAAAATAAAACTAATAAGGGAGAAAATCTGCCCCTAAACTTGACTCTTAAAAGACTACATTGTGGATGTTATTATGTTATGGTATGAGAAGGGGTCTTTATAGATGTCTAAAACCTTTTCTTCAAGAAAGAGATTTGTCAAATATGAAAAAGTTTTATATTTTCCTTTCAGGAAAAGTAAAAGTATTTATGGTTACTTTTATTTCCTTACAAGAAAAAGTAAAACTTAAAATTTGGTAAGAAAATCGAGGCAAAAATCCTAACAGTTTTATGCAAAGCTGCCGAGAGGTTGTGTTTCAGTCCTGTTCTTTGTGTTAAGCAACCGTAGAGTAGCTTAGATGCGCTTATTCGTTTTTAAAAATGTGAGAGCAAGATCTAATTTAGCGGCCATTTGTTTTCTACTTCTCACATCTTTGATTCATGTCCAGAAAGTCACTTGTTGGGTTCTATGTGTGTTGAATGGAAAATGGAAAAATCAAGTGGAAGAGAAAAATTGAGTTTACACCAAAATGGAAAGTGTACTCAAAATTGGAAAGTTTACTTTTTCTCCCACATTGGTGGAAAAAGAGAACTTTAAAGTGTTTATATTGTGAAACACACTTTCACATGGATAAGTGAGGCAAGAAAATAAAGATGTCTCGTGCCATCGTCGTCGCTCGCTCGGCTCGGCCTCGGATTCGTCAAATGATTGATGAGATCTATCTTTTTGGACAAACTTTATTTGAAATCCAATCAATGCCAAGAGAAAACGCAGGAAATATTTTCTGTGTTCAATCCTCCATTTACGTATGTATATATGCATGCAGTAACAGTGACGCAGGAACTGATGCTAATGTTTTACGTGTACAGTGATGCAGAACAGTAGCACTGCTTCGGAAATGTTGCATTGCTTCCAAACTGATGCACTGTTTTCTTCTTTTTAACTAAACTGATGCACTGATTGAACAAACAGATGCAACCATTCAGCAAAAGACACTGATTCATGGAAAGATATGACTGTTCAAGAAAGGATGCAATCTTTGATGAACAGACATGAACTTACAGCAAAGGTGCAACCTTTGGAGTGAATGATTGCCTCCTTTCTAAAGAGGCATCTTGTGGCTATAAATAACCTAGTTTTAATCCACAGGTTTGATATAGAAATTACAGAAATTTCAGATTATAAAATCTTCTTCTTCTCTTGAAAAACTATTATATGTGATCATTAAATCGTTCAGTGCGTTCGTAGAATCCGCCTATTTGAGGTACCGATATAGTCGGATTGAAGGCCATTTTATCCTAGGAGGAAAAATTCCACAACCTCGGGTATAGTGAGGGGAATTATTTTCTTAAGAAAATTCCGTGAATTCAGACGACTTGGCCTTATTCGTTTCTGTTTCATCTTTATTTTTCTGAAAAATAAATACACCTCTTGGAAAGGTCATTTTGATCTTGTGTTGAGGGTATTTGATACTTCATTGTGTTCTTGTTTAAACTTGAACTCGAGTTGAAGTTGTTGTGTTCTGCTATACAGATTCTGCAAACTCGAATATATTGTGGAAATAACATCACTTTCTTTAGAATTAATCAAGTCTGCCTGATTATCTTATGGGTTATTTTTAATTAAAATGATAATCCAAATATATTTTTGAATTTAATAACTGTCCGATTCCACACCTTCGCACTTAAGGGATCAATCATTTCACACCATGTTAAGACAAAAATAATGATCCGGCTGGAGTTAAGAGTAATGTTTTCATCCATTGCCTGAGTCATATTAAAATTTCTCTGTTTGGCATATTAAGAAATCTAGATTACGAAGGTAATCCTCTAACCCATACAAGTGTCAATTGGCCGAAGTAGAAACATTTCTGTATGTATTTACATAATTTTCAAATTTTGAAGCTCCAACTTTTGGTGAATGTGTGATTTGGTTAAAAGGTAAGACGTTATTAAGAGTCTCACCCGGTCAATAATCTTATTTCTTATCTCTACTTAGCAAAGGGTATATGTTGGTTAAAACTATTATGCTCATTTGAACCTTGAAACCTATTTGTAACTTAAGTTCGATTTGCTTGTTTTGAGTTTTTATATTTACGGGCGGTCAAGTCAACAATGAGCACCTTGTTTGCCTCCCTATTTGATGACCTATCTTTTCGATTGCTATTATCTTAATTGAGTTGTACATTTTATATCGGGATGTAAGAGTGAGAGTTTGCTTGGAAACTATAAGCTGTTAAACCGATTGGTGTTATACTTTCGAAAGACGATTCATATAGCTGTTGGCATTAAAATTGGCGAGGTAAGATTCTTTCAATGCTATTGAACTGTTGGGATGTGGCTAAGTAATAGCTAAAGTCTGCACTATATCAATGGCAGGAATATGATAGTCCTCAGAAGTGTCTATGCCTTTCGAGATGAATAAAATCTGATTTACTCTTTTCTTTGCTTGGATAAGGTTGATTGTAAATAATTAATTTTGACTCATTACAATTTTAATAGATTATTATTACTTGTTTGATAATGGTTTTCATCACTTATAACTAAAACAATTAGTTACTATTTAGGGGAACTTTCCATGTCCATCTTTAGCTAATATTATTAGTGTATACGAAACTGATATGTTTGCACTAATGAATTCTTAGATATGGTCTGGAAAGTATTTAGCTAGGCGAATTTATGTTCATTTGCTAATGCGATAGAATTCTTATCTATGTGTCTTTCGTTCATTATATAATATCTTAACACACTAGATTCAACTACTGTTTGATTATCCCCGAGTATAGATATCCTTGACTTGTCATGGTAATATTGTTTAAGTCCTAATCCTTATCTTTTCAATGCATGAACTCTCTCGTATGAGTCCCACGGACTCCCATTCACGCATTATGTTGGGTTAAACCCAACTTCCATCAAGTCAAGATCCATGCCAAAGTCCAAAATGAACTGTTATACAAGAAACAAGGACTGGTATATGATGATATAGATCTATATACAGTGAATATATCTTGGAAATTAGCAGCTGCGCACTTGTTATTTTGTGCATATCCAAAAACAGAAGCAAAATATGCAGCTTACCGCACTAGTATACAATGTATACGCAGTTATATACAGAAAAACGTGGAGAAAAGAGCTGTTGATATACAGCTGATATACAAGAACAAAAATGGACTAAGTCCATGAAAAATCAAGTCCAAAGTCCGGACAACATGCTAATAAAAGGGGCTCAATTCTCACCTTTTCCATTATTTGTAATTCATTTCGATTATTTGTATTGACTCTTAATATTTAGAGTGTGTTTGGTATGAAGAAAAATATTTTTCATGGAAAAATATATTCCTAGAAAATATTTTCGGTTTCTTACCTATTTTCTTTTGTTTGGTTGGTGAGTAGACAATATTTTTCGAAAAATATTTTCTAGTGTTTGGTTGGTGAATGAAAAAATATTTTTCAGAAAGTACATTTTAGTGTTAAGCTAAAGAGTCGATAATACTTGTTATAAAAATAATTTTTGACCCCGAAAAATACTTTTTTTAAGGTGTGTTCAATATGGAGGAAAATATTTTCTAGAAAAATATGTTATTTCTTATTTATATTCTTGTGTTTTATGCAAGTAGAAAAATATTTTCTAAAAGTATTTGTATATATTTAATAAAAAATAATGAGCACGAATAGGATAAGAAGGGCGAGTAAGAAAAAGGTTTTAAATTTTTTTTAAAAAAAAATTAAAAAATTAATTATTGTTTTTTGTGAGGAGGAGGGGCTAGGGTATGTGTGTATGGGTAGGGGGAGGTGAGGGAGGTCAGAATAGGTGGTAGGGGTAAGGTAAGAAAAAGGTTCTGAGTTTTCTTTTGAAAAAATAAATTAAAATAATAATTTTTAAAGGGGTGGAGAGAGGGGGGAAGGGGTTGGCGGGGCGAAGAGGGTGGGGCAAGTAAAAAATTTGAATTTTTTTTAAAAAAATTAATTTAAAAAATTAATTTTTCTGGGGGAGGAGGTGGTAGGGGTGGGGTAAGAAAAAAAATTTAAATTTATTCTAAAAAATTAAATATTTTTTTTGGAGGGAGTTGGTAGAGAGTGGAGGTCGGACTAGAGGATGGGGTAAGAAAAACAATTAAAATATTTTTTTAAAAATTAAATATATTTTTTGGATTGGGGGTGATGGGGGTGGGGGTAGTAGAGGATTGAGAGTCGGGGTAGGATTGGGTATTGGGGTGGGTTGTGAGTGATTTTGGGAGTTGTAGTTATATTTCATCTTGAGAAAGAGGTTGAAAGAGAGTTTTGAAAAATGTTTTACTTATTTTTTTATGGAAGTCATTTTCCTTAGATTTGAGGAAAATAAGTTGATTTGGAAAATATTTTGTAAAATGTTTAAGCCAACCAACATGAGAAAATTGAAAAACATTTTTCAGAAAATGTTTTCCTTCATACCAAACACACTCTTAATTAATTAATCTAGATAAATTTTCTAAGTTGTTGCCATTTTTATTTTTATCTTCTTTTCTTTCCTTTACTTAATGCTGTCAATACGAGTTGGCACAGCCCATTTGGGCCAGTCCATACGGGCTTTGAGTTTGACAGGTTAGGCTGGGCTGACCCATTTAAATGACGGGCCAAAAAACACCAAGTCCACGCTATTACCCTCTGGGCTGCGAGTCTCACGGGCCAGCCTACTTTTTAAAAAATAATATTTTATAATTTAATTTTACACTGTTAATAAACATAAATATTTATCATACAATAACACATAGTATTAATGTTTGTTAATCAAAAAGGAGCCAGAGCTCGAATCACCCAAAGTAGGAAGAAAACAAAGAGACGACACTACTCAATAGGAAACATCATGATTGAAAGTCGATGATGCGGTGAGGGAGATATAGTGAAGAGGAGGCGGCTAGCTGAACTAAGGAAATTAGGAAAGTGAAGAGTACAATGTACTCTTTATATTTTAGTGGTAGATATTTAATTATTTTATTATTTATTAGATAGGAAAGTAGGAAACTTTCCAGTTTCCATTTTCTTTGTTAGTGGAACCGCTCAATGGTCACCATTGAACTTAATTGTTTTTTTAACTCTTTTATTATTTTTCAGTATTTTATTTTATTTTTAAATTATTTATTATTTGACTGACGGGCCGGCCCACGGGTTAACCCAACCCACATTCCTCAAGTCCTACGGGCCATGGGCTTATCTAGGTCGGGCTAAAAAGCCCTGTTCTTAAATGGGCTACAAAAATTGAAGCCCACCCATCAAATACAGGCCGGGCCGGGCTGGTCCACCGAGTCTTGGCCCATATTGACGGCTCTACCTTTACTTATTCAAATTTCCCTATCCACGTTATTTCTTTTTTACAAAAATAAAGAATAAAAAATAAACTTGATGTTAATCTTTTGAAAACAAGTCTTTTCGTATTTAGATATTTTTTTCTGTTCATGTGTTAATTAATCCCATTTAGACTAAAGAAAATTCTCTGGATATAAAAAGAAATAGGTTTCTTGAATTGGTTTCTTTTAAAAAAAAATACAAAAGAAAAATGCCTAAACTTTCTCATAATTGGCAAAATGCCCCTTACTTTGGTTTAGTATTTTTTTGTTTATTAAGACGTATTATCTTTGAAAATCAAAATTCAAAAACAATTTTTTCTTTAAAATAACTACAAATTGGTATCCTTAAAGTTGATTTAATTTTCACTTTTAAGTCATTTTCTTCCTAGCTAAAGATATACTGTTTGGATTTGAATAAAATAATGGTATTTTTAAAATAAAATAAGAAATAATCTCTTAAATGAAAGTTAATATTTTATAAAATGAAGTCTTTGCAAAAATTAGCCACTTTTTTAAGTCAATCAAAAAACTTTTATGGTAAATTATTATTTTAAAATGCACGCTCCTAATTGCCTTAAGAACCTTATTAGGATGTTAATTGAATTCGTACTCAGTTTCTCTTGTTTCAAAGATTTATTTCTTTTTTTAATATTTGAAATTTTCTTAAGTTTTCTTGATATCATTTATAAAAATCAAGTGGCGACACTGTAAATTTTTCAAAATTATTTTAAAATTTTCTTGAATTTTTTGAAATAGTTTGATAATGTAAAAATCATTTTTCTTTTTAATGAAATCTGAAAATGGATAAAACAATGCCCCTTACACTACTATCTAGGCAGTATCCAACCAAAGTGAAACATCCAACACTTTCATAAACTTTTAAATCTTCTCAGACTCGGTGACAATACTAGCAAAAGAATATCTAGACAAGGCATGAAAACATGCCTCACAGTCATAGATCCCTACTCTAAGTGATCAAACTCGTATTTCATCTGATCCCTCAAATTGAGTGGTACAAACCTGTTAAAAAAGGCCTCAGCAAACTGATCCCAAGTCATCTCTGTGAAACCCAGAGGTCTACAACTAACAAGTGACATCCACCAATCCCTGATTGCATCTCTCAATTGGTAGGTGGTGTAAGCAACCCTGTGCGACTCAAGCAATCTAAGGTTATGCAACTACTCCCAACACTTAAGAAAAAGCTCATAGGCATCCTCACCCACATCGCACTGAACTTGGGTGGACCTAAGTGCGTGAATCTCCCAAACCTCTTCTGATCCTTAGAAGATATAACTATACTCGCAACAATAGGAGATATAGTAAATCTGGCTAGATGAGATCCTACCTCGGGGATAACATAGATGAAGGTTGAACTCCTGATCTTGGAATACCATACCCGGATACAGGCACAGAAGGAGTAATAACTCAAAGTCTATGGAGTACCATAAATAGATGTCGGTACCACTAAAGTATCCACACTCGAATTTGAAAGAACACCATAGACAGACTCTAACATATACAAAGGTACAATACTCGGAGCTGGAGGAATACCCGATGCACTCAATGGGATACCCTCCAAACGAGTCAGCAAATGAATCAGTAATCTCTCGAAAATTGGGGAAGAATAACTTCTGGAACCTAAGTAGCTCCCATATCTCTAACATGCTCAACCTTAGGCTCTAGGGAAATCCCCCTTGTACTATCTCTAGAATAGGCAGATCCTCATTCACGTCCTCTACCTTGGGCCCGTCCATGACTCATAACTTGCCCCCTAGACTTGGGTCGTTCCTCGAATGATAGCTTTGCATCCCTAGCCTCATGGGATCTAGTCCTTACCATCTGTACAGAAAAGAGTGAAACACAATTTATAGCACAAGGTGTGAAAAATTTTGATGATAAGGAATAAAAAAAGAAGTTTTCTAAAGATATCTTATAGTTTTTTTAATATAGATACAGACGTTTACGTCCCTATCCGTAAGACTCTACTAGATGCCTTATTTCTACACTGATGAAAATAATGAACCTGGCTACTATTATATCACTAAGCCTTAACAAGTAAGTCAATCACCTGAATTGATACAAAATAATAAAACAATACTAAGATCCAAAGGCAAGACTTCTAGGACGCAGTTGATCCATACATATACAATAATAGTGGAAGTCTGAATATCATATATAAACCATCTCAAAATATGGTGTCATGGTGTAAGAACGATCTATATATAATTCGAAGTAAAAAATACAACTAATAATCCAAAAAAGAACACTAGTCTGTCTTCTAATACAAAATAAGATATAAACTAGATAAGATGGTGTAGGAGGTCAACTCTGAAACTATAAAGCAACCATTACCTTAAATTATCAAATCATCGCCTGAACTCAGTTGATATGCGTTGTGCTCGAACCTGGATCTGCACCGAAATGGCAAAGTAGGGATGAGTACAGTCCACTTTTATTTAGTAGGTATCATAGGCCAATTGATAAGATTAAAAAATGAGGTTTATATATACACACTATGAGGACATCACCTACAATTAAAAAATATCCCAAACAGTAGCTCACACTGTCTCCACTAATAGTTCTAAATATATCACATAAACCGATACAAATACGAAAAGAAATAAAAAAAGATATTGCAATGCCTCCAAGTTCTTAAGCACTAGATGTTCCATAGAATAAATAGTTGGATTAGCTTTCCAATACCACTAGTTTCGCCTTAGTCCAAGATTAGGATAAGAAGTTATGGCCAAATTATGATGGTGATATTAAATTTCTAGTAAAAATAGCTCAAACCACGACTCGTTATGTTACATTATAAGTCATAGGGAGGACTCACTGTCATGGAAGTAAGGAAGCCCAGGCTTTAATCCCTTGATAACAAGTTCAGGGTATGACTCGTTGTGAGCACAATGAGTCGTTATAAGGGACTCGTTGTCATAACAGTGAAGGACTAGATTTTCGATCCTCAAGTTACGACTCCGGGTCATGATTCGTGGTCAGACCTCACCAGTCCATTACCTAAGCCCTGTCGATTATTTTTAGATTTGTCTTGCATATTTTAATTATGGTTTTTTCTGGTCTTTTCCTCCCTCCACACTCTTTTCCATAATTTAAAACACTTAGGTAACCTCTTTTAACTTCCAAGGCAAAAGATAGTAGGGTTTTACAATAAATTCAATGTTCAGGCTTCATACTTTGAATTCTCTTCGATTTCTTCTATATTTTAGGTATATTTCTCATTACTAACTTGTATTCTACTTTATAGCACTTGTTACTCAATACTCATGTATTTTGAATGATGGGTTTGAACTTGGATTAAGGGTTTTTTATGTTTATTACTTGAATTATATTTTTTTTGATTTAAATATGTTGTTAATACTTTAATTGATGATTTTTGGGGCTGAATAAGTGCATTGTTATGATGATTGAAATGGGAAACATGGGTTTCACCAACTTGATGAAAAATTTGGCTCGATAACGACATTAATCTCAATCTACCTTTATAACATTGGTTTTGAATATGGAATTTGCATAGTTTAACTTACTTTTGAATCATTATATTGCATTAAAGGATAATGGATGATAAAATTGGCTTTAGAATGCCCTTGGTGGCAATGGTTTAGATTTTAAATGGAACTTGGGAGTCTAATTATTGTATAGATTGGTTTGGTGTAGTGGAATTAGCTTGTAAGCATATTGTTATGACGATACCATGTTGGAAAATTCTTTAATAAAGACTGATTGGTCAATGGTTAAGTTTATGTGAAACTATTTTAATTTAGGCTTAAAGAAAATTATGTAACTCACCATGAAGTTGTAGTCCCGAGGGACCAATACTGGAAACCAAGTTTGCGGACGTCGGGTAAATGTGATCGTGTGCTTGGTGCACACTTTATATTTTGGATGTCTATCGCATTGGTATCTTTAGCCTTTTCTCGGTACATGTGGCTAACACACACTGAGACCCTTCCGACAGGAGGAGTCAGACCCGTATAGCCCATAGGTGTTTTTAGGATGGAGCGAGCTACATAGTTTAGATAAATATTTTAAACTCTCATGTTCATGGCCCTTGTCCCTACCTCGACATCCTATATATGTATGTACATGTATATTATGCATATGGTTTTGACTGGTTTATGGTAATGGATTATTTTATCACTTTTTATTGAGTTGTATGTTAGTGCTCGCCCCACTGACCATCACTAGAAGCTACATCATTTCATGATATAGGGTTAGAAGAATTTTTTGTTACTCATTTGCAACGTTAGGTGGTATGGTATATTAGTGGAGTTGTTGTGAAGTAGTGAGCCTCTATCTTTTGAAAAGCCTTTCCATTTCATTTCATATTTTGGAAATTGTGAATTTTATTTCGTTATGGTCGGGGGCATGTCCCGACCTAGTTTGGCTTTTCTAGTCTAGAGGCTTTTGTGGACAGTATTGGGATGATTGGTTGTCTTATCTAGACTCTTAGATTTTATTTTTTTCATCTATTTTATTTACCATTTTTGGTTGGCTTCCAATGTATTCATTTCTTATGTCCTAAAGGTTAGGCTAAGGGAGTGGTATCCAATCCATGGTGGGCTTGAGATACCGGCAACGACTAGGCCCTGGTTCGGGTCATGACATGCTTGGTATCAAAATACGATTTAGGGTCTTTGGGTGTCCACAAAGTTATGTCGAGTAGAGTTCTTTTTTATGAGTGTGTAATGCACTACACTATAATGGGAAGGATACAAGGCATTTATGAATATTTTCCTTTCTTATGTTCTATTTTGGGATATAAAGTCTAGTTACTTGGAACTTCTCTAACTCCTGTCTTACTCATATTTAAGTTCATTCCTCCCTAAAGATCTAATAGTTGTAGAAACTCTGCTGGAACTCTGTCCCACTTGAGGAAAATATAGAGAAACTCGCCCTATTTATGGAGTGCAGACTTAATCTAAGGTCCTTGCTCCTAACTGTACTACTTTGCGTGGGGTTCCATCGCTCCCACTAGTCCTCTTCGGGCTTTCCAAACTGGTGATACTCATGCCCAGTCACCTCAGCGAGATATTTTTAATGCAGAGTTTTGTTAGTCTATTCACATGCTTGCCCAACTGGTGGCATCTCGGTCTCATTGACCTTATCATGTTGGTTCTGTTGTTTCTTTATTTGAGGTTACTCAAGTTGGCCAATTTATGAGGTTAAATCCCTTAAAATTTACAGGATCTGAGGTTGAGGAGGATCCTCAGGGGTTTACTAATGAGATGGAGAAATTATTTAGGGTTATGCATACTACTGATTTAGAGGGTGTGGAGTTTGCTACTTATCAGTTGAAGGATGTGGCTTACCAGTAGTATGAGCTGTGGGAAGCGATGAGGGGTGATGATATTGAGCAGGCGGTGTTGGATGAGTTTTCAGGTGCTTTTCTTGATCACTTTTTTCCTCAAAATTTAAGAGAGTCTAAGGCTGAAGATTTTGTTAACTTAAAGTAGGGAAAGATGAGTTTGAAGGAGTATGCTCTGAAGTTCCAGCAACTATCCTGCTATTCTCCAGAGTTGGTACTAATAGAAGATCCAGAATGAGAAAGTTTGTTTCTGGGTTATCCCATGATTTGATGTTAAAGTGTAAGGGTACTATGTTGAATAATGATATAAACATCTCCAGGATGGTAGTCTATATACAACAGGTGGAAGATGAAAAGAAGAAACAGGTAGAGATGGAAGAGAGGCAGAATAAGAAGTATAGATATTTAGACCAGGGTACAAATCAACAAAATAGTGAGAAAGATGGTAGATAGTAGACCAAGAAAAAGAATTGGGGAAATTCATATTCAACATTTAGTGCTCCTTATCCTAAGCCGTCTAGTGATCATCGTTTTCAGGCTAGCAGTGGCCCTAAGCCACAGGGTGTCCAATCTTAAATTAGTAGAGCTATCCTTCTTACCAATTTTATGAACAGCTTTACTGTGGATATTGTGAAGAAGGGAGAAATTTGTGTTTTAATTGTGGTCAGCCTGGTTATCTACATTGAAATTTTTCTATAGCTAAAGTTGCCACTAGAGATAATAAGGTATCGGTCGCCACTTCTTTAACTCCTGCACCTAAGGATGACACTTTAGGTACCAGCATTGGTTGGAATTATCTTAATGCTCTTGTTACTCTTCAGGAATTTGAGGTATCCCCCGATGTTGTCATTGGTATTTTATAGCTCTCTTCCCTTAATATTTATTGTTTACTTGATTCGAGTTCTACCTTATCTTATGTGACTTCTTATATGGTTGTACACTTTGGTTTTGATCCTGAAAATATTTCCGACCCCTTTTCTGTGTCTATTTCAGTAGGTGATTCTATTGTTACTAGAAAAATCTCTAGGGGTTGGGTGGTGTCTATTCATCATAGGGAGACATTTGTAGATTTGATAGAGCTGGAGATGGTATATTTTGATGTTATCTTGGTAATGGATTGGTATCATTCATGCTATGTTTCTCTGGACTGTAGGACCCAAAAGGATAGTTTCATTTTTCTTATGAACCGATAATTGAATGGGAGGAGAGTTCCTGAGTACCCAAAGAGAGGTTTATTTCTTATCTTATAGATCAAAAAATGATATCCAAAGGGTGCTTGTATCATAGAGTTCGGGTTAAGAATTATAACTCTGAAGGTCTCTATTTGCAATCTGTCCTTGTGGTTAATGAATTTCCTAAAGTTTTTCCCGATGATCTTCCTAAAATTTCTCCCGATAAGGACATGGATTATGGGATTGATCATCTATTAGATACCTTTCCCATCTTTATTCCTCCCAATAGAATAGCTCTGACTAAAGGAGCTAAAGGAGAAGTTAAAGGATCTTCTTGATAAGGTTTTTATTCATCCTAGTATTTCTCCATGGGTTGATCCTGTACTCTTTGTGTGAAAGAAAGATGGGTCTCTTCGAAAGTGTATGGACTATCGTCAGTTGAATAAGGTTACAGTGAAAAATAAGTACTTTCTTTCTAGGATTTATGACCAATTGGATCAATTTCAGGGTGCTAGGTGTTTCTCTAAGATTTATCTCCATTCGGGTTATCACCAGTTGAAAATTAGGGAGGTTGATATTCCTAAAACTGTTTTCTATACTTGTTATGCATTTGGGTTGACTAATTCTCTAACTTCTTTCATGGATCTTGTGGATCGGGTGTTCTGACAATTTCTAAATTTGTTTGTTATAGTCTTTATTGATGACATCTTGGTGTACTCTAAAAGTGAGAAGGATCATGCCAATCACCTCCAAATTGCGTTGCAAACTCTTAAGGACCAGAAGTTATATGTAAAGTTTAATAAGAGTGAATTTTGGCTAAGTGTTGTGACCTTTCTTGTGCATATTATTTCTAGTGAAGGATCAAGGTGGATCCACAGAAAGTTAAGACAGTTAGAAAATGGACTATACCCACAAATTTGATCGATAATAGGAGTTTCTTGGGCTTGGCTGGGTAATACAGAAGATTTATGAAGAGTTTCTCATCTATTATTGCTCCTCTGATGATGTTAACTCAGAAAAAGGTTAAGTTTCTTTGGTTCGATGCTTGTGAGGATAGTTTTGAGAAGCTGAATGATAATTTGACTTCTGCGCCTGTTTCGACCCTACTTGGGGGTACTAATGGGTTTGTTGTGTATTATGACGTGTCCCGTGTGGAATTTGGTTTTCTATTGATGCAGCATTATAAGGTTGTGGCTTATGCTTCCAGGCAACTTAAGGTTTATAAGAGGAATTATTCGACTCACGATCTAGAGTTGGTGGCTGTAATCTTTGCTTTGAAGATTTGGCTCCATTATCTGTATGAGGTGCATGCGGATATCTATTCAGACTGTAAGATCTTGCATCATGTGTTTATGAAGAAGAAATTGAACCTTATTGTTGATACCCTTAGAAGGTTGTCTATAGGGACCTTATCTCACATGATTAGCAGAAAAGAGGTTAGTGAAGGATATTCATAGGTTGGCTTATTTAGGAGTTCATCTCTTAGACTCTGAGGATGGATGAGTGATAGTTCAGGAAGTGGTTAAATCATCTCTTGGTGCTGAGGTGAAGGAGAAACAGTCTTTGGATTCCATATTTATGCAGATTAAGAATGGTGTGGGTCAACAAAAGGTTTGGATTTCGAGATTGGGGGAGATAGCATCTTGAGGTATCACAAAAGGTTATGTATTCCTGAGGTTGATGGGCTGCAAAAAAGGATTTTGACGAAGGCTCATGAGTCCATTTTGTCATATGACGCACAGAATAATAAATATCAATCGAATTCAACTATACCACCTTTTTAACCTCAAAAAACTACAAACTCACATAAAACGCACTATAATGCATTAAAAATCATGCCAATCATCCACATATCCTAAAAATATCACGTAAAAATCACGGAGAGGTATAAAATGATCAAACCATATAAAAATAAATTATTCTTCTAATCAAATCCTTATTGTCTTGCCTTCAGGTTATATATATATATATATTAGAGGTCGTTGGAGGTCATGTCCCAACTAACTTATTTTAATATTAGTAGAGGTTTTATAGATAGTCAATCAGAGTTGATGTATTTAGTCCCAGAGCCTTTTTTTTATAATCAATTACTGTAAACATTTATATAGTGTTGTATTAATCAAGTTTGGCTCATCACCTTTTTTTATAATCAAGTGTTGTAAACATTTAAATAGTGTTGTATTAATCAAGTTTAGCTCATGATATTTGATCCCTCTTAGTATTTCCAGTCTTATATATATTTGTTCAGTTGCTCATGAATCATGTTATTATTATATATTAGCTTAGGGTCACTTGTGGTTTGAAGCACTGTGTTATATCTATGAGGCAGTCTCAAATTGTGATAGGGTGGTGATTGGTAATTTGACTGAAATTTTTGATTTGTTTGTAGATTCGAACATAATGAGGATAATTCTTGGAAATTTTATTTTAAGTTTTGGTATGTTTGTGGAGGTAAACAAACGCGGTGTGGTGTTTTAAAATTTTATTGAAAATTTTGGCATTCTTGTGGAAGAATTGGTAATTTGGAGGTGGATATTGGTAATTGTGTTGCTCATGAAAGATAGGGTAGGGATTTTGTGGAGCTGGAAAGTAGGCTTTTGATGGCGAGGTCTATCTGAATTCAGAATCAAAACATTCTTCTATGCTCATGTTATAAGAAAACGTAGGTGAATTATTGAGAAAATTTTTAGCATGACAAAGTATAGGCCTTTTTTTATTCGAAGCTGGAATATTTGCATCAATTACCATACCATATTAGCCAAATTTCTTATATTTGCATCTCATTTCTCATCTCAACAACTTGTTGAGCCATTTATGCAATCAATTTATTCTACTTAACTAAGAGAGTATACTTTATAGTTATCTCTGTCAAATAGTTTCCTCAGTACCCTCAACCATTATCCCTTTTTCTAAGTTATGATTAGGGGAGAAAACTTTATTTTCCTTTGATCTTGTAAAATAAACATGTTCCTCTATCTTTTCTCAATGCAGATCTACCTGATAAAAAATAACTCAAGTGTAATTATATTATCGTTCATTTGTGTTAAATAATACATGATATTAGATAAAACATAAACAAATGAAAGTTGATTTATTAAGGGTAACCAATCCACAGGTGAGTATTGGTAGAAAGACTTAAACATAAAAGAATATGCTTGTTGATTTTTGAATAAGTGATTTGACATGAAAGTTGAATTGTATGGAATCTTGATCTTCTAATATTTATTCTTGTTGACATTGATAGGTGAAATTATCCAACTTCTTTTCCAAAATGGGGAAAGAAATATTTTCAAGGATAGGGATAAGGCTTTGAATAGGCTGTTTACATATCTCATTAAGGAGAATTCAGGACCTACATAATTTGAATAAATAAGGTTGATTTTTTCATACTTTTACATGCTAGTGAAAAAGTAAACGGTCGTTATATAGATAAGAAATAATTCTACCTCAAATATTAGATAAAAGCTTTATTTAGACTTCTTAGGAGTTTTAGTCCGTGTGATGCTTTCTAGTTCAGGTTCATCGTCTATCTCCATGAAATCCAAGAGACACTACTTGAATTTCTTAACTTTCTAGCCAATCATTATTTTTTTAAAACTATTAGCATATTAGTTGTAGTTATCTTTGCTTGTATGAAAGTTATTTTTCATCAAACATTGTTGATTTGGCTAATAAAGCTTCCTTGATTTGTCCCGCCTTCCTAATTTTACTTTTTACTTCAGTTTTCCCTTGTTAATTTTTAGTGTCTTCCAAAGCATTGCTTTCTCCGTG
Organism: Capsicum annuum; assembly: GCF_002878395.1. Classification (NCBI taxonomy): domain Eukaryota; kingdom Viridiplantae; phylum Streptophyta; class Magnoliopsida; order Solanales; family Solanaceae; genus Capsicum; species Capsicum annuum. Next base: position 213,521,375 of record NC_061111.1, on the reverse strand, counting down.
TCTATGTATAGTTCACTTTTGTAACACCTAAAATTTTTGAACTATGATCTGAGCCTTTCTTCAAATCTGAATAGATCAAAATCTAAAGATTTGTAACTTTATACATTGGTTTTCATACCAATTCATGGTGTAAAAGAGCTCTGAATATGAATTAAGGTCATAAGTAACTTCTAGCACAAAGTTAAGTTGAAAATTTTCTTACCAGTTGAGTTTTCATATAAGATTTTATTAGGATCAAATTCAACTTATAACTCCTTGAATATGATGATTTTTTCATATCAAGACTCACCAAATTAAAGTTATTCGAGTCCACTTTCCTATGAATCTAATACTGGAGTTGTAACGATCTAGAAATTTGATGAAATATATGAAATTTATGATTTTGTGTGATTTGACTATTTTATCTCTCCCCATTATTGCATTATGGTATTTCTGAGGTGTGAGAGTAATTGACATGATTTTTGATGCATTTTGGTACCATTTATGCAATATTGTGATTTTTGATGGCTCCGAGAATCTTATTTTAGACTTATGGAAATATCTTTTGATCCATGTGGCAGATGACTGAACGGACTATGCCAGCATCTTTGAAATATCGATTTTAAGCTAGGTAGACCTTTGATTCGGATCCCGATGCACCCAAACTCATTTCGACCTATTGATCGAAAAGTTGAAAAAAATTAAAAATAAGAGTGTTAGACCCACATTTGATCGAAACGACCTCGAATTAAAAATTGATGTTGCTAGCAGATCTAGAATATCGATTTTAGGGTGTTAGCATACTTGGTGTGATTTTACGGCTTTTAAATCTCATTTCAACCCTCGATTTGAAAAATTATGATTTTGGATTTCGGGGGTCAACTTTGTAAAAATGATATTTTTTAAAGAATATGACTTCACCAACACGTCTAAAACGTTTAATTTAGTATGGTTACATAGTTCATTTGCATATATCGGACTCCGAACGAGTCTCGAACTCCACATCAAAGTGCGGATTGAACTTTAAAAGGGAAAAAAAGTGTTGTTATAGTAGAAAAACCAAAATTTCCCCCTTTTGACCTATTTTGCTCTTTTTTCATCTTCCCCTTTAGGAGTTAAACCCTAAAATAGTATGGGAGCTTAAAAGTGAAGAGCTTGGGAAACTAGATTAACACATATTTCTTGATTTTACTACGGATTTAAGGTAAGAATTCACCATTTTCTTAGTAATTTCTTGATAAATTTCTCTAAATCCCCAAAATCTTAGGGTTTGACTTTAAATCCCAATTTCACTCCTTTTCACTTGAATAATATTTTTATCTTATAATTACTAATTTTTCACCAATTTAACCTTCAAAACAACCTCGATTCTTGATTTTAACCCAGATTTCAAAGATTTTACCTAGTAAAGCTCAAAAATAATTTTTCTTCAATTTGAACCTTGTTTTTGACTTAATTTAATTTAATTTTTCAGATGTAGGTTTCTAAAAATATGCGGAACATATTTTTAAAGTAAAGTTCCATTTTTGCCCTTCTTTTTTTGGAAACCTATTCTGGGGATCCATTTTGACCTTGAACTAAAAGTAATCAATATGAGTGTCGTTGATTTTATTTTAGCGTGTAGATTTCTTATTTGATATTTTTAGTGAAGTTCAATATTGTTCATGAAAAGTAAGATCGTGGGTACGAAGTGTAGCAGACCGCTTTTGACTTTTGAGGTAGGTTATGGCTTAAATCTTTCAGACTAGGCTGGGTAGTAAATGATAGTACAAAATGCATGTTAAGGGTGAGATCTAATCATAAAAAGTGGCTATCTATGTGTTGTGCCCGTGTGGGAGCCTATATGTGATGTAATCGTCGAAATTGAGATATTATGTGATATGTATGGCCGTGTGGGGTCCTATGTGATAATGATAGCCTTGAATACTTAGGAATAATTGTATTGTGTTATCAAAATTCTTAATGTGGTATCATTGGTGTTGTAATTATATTCATACTTTATTGACATATGAGACATGTGGAAATTCATGGATGAACGTAAATAATGAGTGGATATTGGCTCACATGGTTATGAAAATGTATTATTGTAGTTGTTTGTGGATATATATATATCATGTGGTTGGTTATGGAAATACTCATTGTGATTGGTTGTGAGCATTATATCCTCATATCATACTCATTCATGAAACATTAGTACTACTGTGGCAACACCTTTTTAAAAACCCTTCCCATGGGATATACCAGGGAGGAGATATTGTAACACCTTATAAAACCTTTTTCGAAGGATGTTCCAAAAAGGAGATATGATACATGTGGATTATATACGGGTTAATGAACCTCCGTGGGTCCTACGCCGAGAAACTTTAGCTCCGTAGGTGTATACGGGGATTGTGCGACTATCCCAGAGATTGTGCGATGATCTCGTGCATCATCATCATCATCATATATATTGCAATTACTTTGTTGTGTTTATATTGTGTTGTATTTCCATATTGACTTGTCATCTATGTAATTTTCTTATCTTCTTTTACTTGTATTTGTTGATCTTGTATATGCATGTTCTCCCTTGTTCTACTTATATATGATATAATGCATACTTGTGTTCTATCTTGGTGTGATGTTATAATATGTGTGATATATTAGAACTATTAGTGCATGCGGTGTGGGCTACCATTGTGGGACATTTTCTGATTGCAGGTGACATTCTCTTAGTTTATATTTTGTATGCTTTATTTACTACTTTACTTGGTCGGCCTATAATACCTACTGAGTACAAATGGACCGTACTCATGCCTACTGCACCCTTTCGATGTAGGTCCTACCTCTAGTGTGCCTCAACTTGCTTGTCTACGGGCGATCGTTGGAGCTTTCAACGTAATGGTTGGACATTCATGCGTCCGAAGTTCACCTCTATATTTCTATAGTAGTTACATCTTTATTAGTATTCAGAGACAGATATTATTCCTTTATGGTTATTTTTCTGATGTACTTAACTCTAGGATTGTATTAGTAGTTCTTACATTATTGACACCTAGTTTTGGGCATGATTGGTATTTTGAATAAGTTCTTTTCGCATTGTTATGATTACTTATATGGTTCGGCATTGTTCTAGAAGCCTTACCTTAGGATATTTTAGTCTTTTCCTCTTTTTGTATCAGTTTGGGTGATAGGCTTACTTGTCAAGGTACGCCACGATAAGTATGATCATGACCCTCAAAGGTTATGACCATTTTACCAAAGGGTGTCTGTCTGCTAACAGATGATTGGAAAAGTGATAGTCTATCCCTTTGGTCGTGTGGCCTAACCAATGAGCTAAAAAATTATCTCTTAGTTTATGGTTTGGACCATGGTCCATTGAGGGACCATGTTTCATCCCCAAAATTGTTCGATGATTTTTTCAGTAATTTTTAAGAGTTCTCTAAGGGGTATTTTGTTCCTTCTTTTGTCCCAAAATCTCTCCCCGCAATTCTAATCACTCAATAATAGTTAGTTATCAGAAAATCATTGATAGACTCGCCCAAAATTCTTCTTCCTTCTCTCAAAATGCAAGAAATATGTAAGAGGGGTCGCTCAAACCTCATAACTCCAAAGCTCTCAAGTTTAAGAATTTCTCCAAGAATTTTTTTAATTCGGCTATGTGGGGGTTCAACAAGAAATTTCTTCCATCCTTATATCCCTAACTTCAATTAAAAAATCATGGAATTTCTAACTTAAATTCTAGGGTTCTTTTACCCATTTTATAGTTTTGGTGTTGTTATACTATTCTTATGTTTTCCATGGTTATTGTTGCTTTCAATTTGTATAATTACCTAGTTATGAGTTTCAAACATGAACTTTAGCTATCATGACTTGAATTTACCTAAATTTCTATAAATTAGCTGTTCTATATGATTTTCGCATAATTTAATTGATTGGACATAATTCAACCTTAGGGTCTTAGATTTAGCATGACATTCAAGAAATTGTATATGTATACTTGAAATGGAAATAGAAGCATAATTGATTTAAAGACTTATAAACTAACTTATGCTTACGTCATAATAATTTCCTATAGTATGAGCGATATGAAATATTTTCAGGTGTAAATTTAGCATTGAGGGAATGTAGGTTTAATTAAAACCCAAATTCAGGTTTAATTAAAACCCAAATTCTCAAACTATGCGTCATCATAGGTGTAACGCCCTGATTTTCTGAATCGGAATGCTACACGATACTTATGACCCCGAGGGACCACAAGCTAACCCATGACTGATATCTGTACCTGTATACTTGCAATTCATGACATAATTATGCGGAAAACATGCACAATAGGCCATAAGGTTCAACTGAAATAATATAACATCTATATGGGCAAAAAGTATCCAAAACAACTGAAAACTGAATCTGAAAGCTAAATCTGAGCGTAAATCCAAAAACCTATAAGTACTGTCTGAAATAAGGAGTTAAAGGAACAAGTCTCCAACTAACTCCGTAAAACTAAACTGAAGAAATAAATGAATAAATCAAATAATTTGTCCTAAATTAAGAGGACTCACTGCAACTCTGTATGCTGAATGTAATTCTACTGCTGGATTGGGACTCGTGCCTCTGAACCTATGGTGTAACATGAAAAGAAAGCACCATAGCGCAAATGCATCAGTACAACTGGAGTACTGAGTATACGAGTGAGGTAGGCTAATGCAAAGGGTTTACATGCATGAATAATACTACTGATCGACTAATATGAACATAAGAGTGCAAACATACATACATAGTAACTAAGATCCTGAGTACATAATGGCTAAATCTGTACGCTAATACATGGTTGGAACCGTAGTTCTCATAACATGGATGACTGTATCTGACAGCCCTAAATCTGGTTGAACTCTCTGAGTTTCATACTATAACTGAATTTGATCGTATCTAACAGTCCTGGTATACCGATATCTGAAGAATTGTCTGAGTTCTTTTACTGAGACTGATACTTAAACTGTCGGAGGTAGTTGTTTAATCGGCATTCCCCATATGTGCCACTATGGCTAAGATGGGGTCCAATCTCTGCCCTGACTAGAAGGGTGTCAATGCCGCACCACTGGTAAGGACAACATGTGAGCAACCCTCATATAATAGGTAACTCTAGTGAGAATGGTGGGAACCCTCATATAACAGGTTAAGCCACCTCATCTACCCTCATATAACAGGCTGCGATGTCTCAACCTATGCTGGCTACATAGTTCTAGAATGCAAACTGCTAAGAATCACACCTTTATGTACAGGTGAGTTCCCATCCTTGGGTTCACTCGGTGATAACTCCTACTCCTATCTGAAGAGAATAAACATGATTCAACTGACTGTATATGGACAGATTAACTGACTTCCATTGACTGACGGAGTAGTACTATTTTCTGAGAGTTAACTGGGATCATGAGATTTTTGAGGTTTCCTGAGTCACATGACTGATTGAGTTTTATATATTATAGCTTGACTGAGATTATCATGACAACATGGCATGGCTCTACGCACACAACTATGTTTCTTAGGTATGAATATCCCCAGAACTCGATAGAAGGAAACTGACACACATGAAATGACTTGATCACAAGATTGGAGTCTACAATTTGCTATATCATAAGTAGGGGATAGTATACTTTATGTATTTTATCAACACCTTAAACATGGTAGGTAAAGAATGGATATAATTCGCACACAAAATTCATATTTCTATCATCATACATACTTCATGCCATCACCATAAGAATACATAAATAGCATGGGCATTCATATTGAAGTGTATCGCTAACATGGACTTGTCATTTAGATATCATGAAATCATATAAATATGAACTTATAACATCCTAAGCATTTAATCAAACACCTTGCATGCATTCTTTAAGGCATAAATGGATTTCATACTTGCATTAGTTCAATCCACCCAAAGTTCATAATTTTCAACCAACAATCACATATATTCCATGAAAAACATCCTTAGATATCATCTTGAAACTTGAACAAAAATCATCAATGTGTACATGCTTATATCAACACAAAAGTTTACAAAATAACATTTAAAAGCATGGTTCTTGAACTCTATGAACGAATTGAATCCATAGATGAACACTACGCATACCTTAGAAAGGAAACCTTGATGATTTGCTAGAGAGTTCTTGGATTTGGAAAACTTAATTTTCAGTTATCTTGGAAAAAGGCTTGAATCTTGCTTTTGAGAGATGAGTTTGATGAAAACCCTGATCTTGTGGTTGAGAGCGTAAGAGAGGGTTTTTAAGATGCTTAACTAAAGAAAAATGGGAAAAATTATGCCTCTTTACAGTTATAAGTCATGGAAAGTGAAGGAAAAATACCAAAATACCCTTATGAAATAAATTCTCAGTCAGTGAAAATAATAGCTGATGACATTTGTGACAAGGCATCAAAAATGTGGTAAGCCATAAAAAATGTCATCACAGAAGCTGGAATTGATGGTTTCTGCCTAAGTCTGATGAGAATTGATGGTTTCTGCCTAAGTCTGATGACATTCGTGGTAGGGCATCACAAATATGGTAAGCTTCCACAAATTTCATCATACAGGAGCTAGTTTCCGCGTAAGGCTGACGACCTTCGTGGTAGGGCGTCACAAATGTGGTAAGCCACCACGAATGTCATCACACAGGAGCTGGTTTCTGCCTAAGGCTGACGACCTTCGTGGTAGGGCATCACAAATGTGGTAAGCTACCACGAATATCATCACACAGGAGTTAGATTCTGCCTAAGGCTGACGACCTTCATAGTAGGGCGTCACAAATATGGTAAGCTACCACGAATGTCATCACACTGTTTCCAGCCTGACATGCTGGAGTAAAATAAGAATAGCTCTTTGCTCTGATATCGTATTTAGGAAAAATTGGTATCATTGGAAAGATAATTCAATTATATATCTATTTATAGGTCATGAGATCAAAAATTCCAAGTATAATGAGAGATATGCTCGTTTGAAGTTGACTATACCAACATCCTTCTAAGAATTCAATCGGTAAGGAATGTTTTGATTCGTCTGATAGCTGGGAGTTATTTGAAGCCTTAATATAAATCTAACCTACTCATAAAACTATAAAATAACCATGATGTACTATTCATGAGATTGGTACATGGCTCTAATATTGGTTTGGATTTTTTGGGATATTACAATATCTCCCCCTTGGAAACATTCATCCTCGAATAATGTCTGCTTGAGAGGGGAGAAAAGATAAAATGACGTATACACTAATCATGATCAACTGGCACATGATTTAGGACTGAATTGAATTCTAAACTGAATATAGTCCAACTGAACATGCATATCTGATGCATGACGGATAAGCTGAACTCATGAATGCATGATAAACTATACACTGATGCTCGATACCAATTTTGTAGTGGAATTTTGAACATGTAAATGAATAAGCTTAAGGAAAATGGTTACCTCGAGCTAAGTCTGAATTAGCAGATAAAAGATGAGGGTACTTGGTTCACATGTCTACTTTTGCTTCCCAACTAGCTCCCTCCATGGACTGATACTGCCAAAGAACCTTGACAAGAGGGACTTCTTTGTTCCTCAGCCTACGAGTCTGATAGTTGAGGATTTCGACTGGAATCTCTTCATAAGAGAGGCTATTCTGAATGTCAACGCTCTGAATAGGGACTACAACTGCTGGGTCACCTATGCACTTCTTGAGCAAAGAGATATGGAAGACTGGATAAACTAAGGCTAGATCTGAAGGCAACTCGAGCTCATAGGCTACCTTGCTAAAGTGACTGAGAATCCTAAAGGGACCGACATATCAGGGACTGAGTTTTTCGTTCTTGTCGAATCTCTTCACTCCCTTCATGGGAGGATCTTAAGATAGATGTAGTCATCGACCTCGAATTTGAGATCCTTTCTACGAACATTCGCATAAGACTTTTGTCGGCTCTGAGCAGCCCGGAGTCTTTCTCTGATCAACTGAAATTTCTCTAAGGCATCGAATACTAAGTCAGGCCCTATGACTATATCTCACTAACTTCGAAGCAACCGGTCGGAGACCTACATCTCTTACCATATAGAGCTTCGAATGGAGCCATCTGAATACTGGAGTGATAGTTGTTGTTGTATGCAAACTCAATCAAAGGAAAGTGATTATCCCAGCTTTCCTTAAAATCAATTGCACACGCCCTTAGCATATCTTCTAGGATCTGAATGGTCCTTTATGCTTGACCATCTGTTTGAGGATGAAATACTGTACTGGGATGAACTTGGGTACCAAGACCCTTTTTGAATATTTTCCAGAAGTGAGAGGTAAACTGGGTACCTTTGTCTGAGATGATAGATAGTGGAACACTGTGTAATCTGACCAACTCCCTGATATAGAGTTTGGCATAATCCTCAGTTGATTAAGAGGTACGAACTGGAAGAAAATAAGCTGACTTGGTCATTCTGTCTACAATGACCCAAACTAAATCATGCTGATGATGTGTTCTAGGCAAACTCGTCACGAAGTCCATGTTCACTGCTTCCCACTTCCAAGTAGGAATAGTGAACTCCTTCATGGAACCACTAGGTTTCTGATACTTTATATTAACCTGCTGACATGTAGAGCACTTAGCCACAAACTCTGCAACATCCCTCTTCATCCCACTCCACCAATAGATCTCCTATAAGTCGCGGTACATCTTAGTGGCCCCTGGATAAATAGAGTATTGCGATCCACGCACTTCTGCAAGAATTTGCTGCCTCAAGTTATCTACACCGAGAATAAATAGACGACCCTGACAATGAAAAATACCATCTCCCCCTTGGGAGAAAACCTCTACTTCCTGACTCTAAACTGACTCTTTTAGCTTGACAAGGCTAGGATCCTTGTCTTGCTTGTCTTTCACCTTGGAAACTAGAGATGACTCTGAACTACTCTAAACACACACACCACCCTCTAAAGAGTCGACTAAGCAAACGCCTAGTCTGGCAAGCTGATGAATCTCCTAAGTTAATTTCTTCTTACTATCCTCAATATGGGAAACACTACCCATGGACAGTCTACTGAGAGCGTTGGCCACTACATTGGCCTTTCCAAGATTATAAAGGACACTCATGTCTTAATCCTTCAAGAGCTCTAACCACCTTCTCTGACGAAGATTAAGATCTTTCTGGGAAAAGACATACTGAAGGATCTTATGATCTGTGAAGACATCTACATGAACACCGTATAAATAATGCCTCCAAATCTTTAAGGCAAAGACAACTACTGCTAACTCAAGATCATGAGTAGGATAATTCTTCTCATGGGGCTTTAACTGTTTGGAGATTAGGCTATGACTCTACCATGCTGTATGAGGACACAACCTAAACCTACTCTGGATGAATCATAATATACTATGAATCCATCAAAACCATCGAGAAGTGCTAAAACTGGAGCTGAGGTGAGTCGAGTCTTCAACTCCTAAAAACTCTTCTTGCAAGGTTCTGATCATTGAAACTTAACCTTCTTCTAAGTCAATCTGGATATAGGAGATGCAATAGAAGAAAATCCCTCGACAAACCATCAGTAATAGCCAGCCAAACCCCAGAAACTCCTGATATCTGATGGAGAGACTGGACGAGGCCAGTTTCTTACTGTTTTGGTTTTCTGAGGATCTACTCTAATACCATCACCATAAATAATGTGGCTAAGTAATTCTACTGATCTTAGCCAAAAATTGGCACTTACTAAACTTGATGAACATCTGGTGATCCCTAAGAGTCTGAAGAAAAATTATGAGATGGTCTGAATGATCACGCTCTGTGTGAGAATAGACCATAATATCATCTATGAAGACTATGACAAATGTGTCCAAGTACTGCTTGAACACCCAGTTCATCAAGTCCATGAAAGCTGCAGGGGCATTGGTAAGACCAAAGGACATGACTAGAAATTCAAAGTGACCATACCGAGTATGAAAAGTTGTCCTTGGAATGTCACATTCTCTAACTCTGAACTGATGATAGCCTGATCTGAGGTCTATCTTAGAGAAATAACTGACACCCTGAAGTTGGTCAAACAAGTCGTCTATCCTAGGCAACGGATACCTATTCTTGATCGTGACTTTGTTGAGCTGATGGTAATCAATACACATTCTAAGAGAACCGTGTTTCTTGCGCACGAATAAGACTGGTGCACCCCATGGGGATACAATGGGCCTAATAAATCCCTTATCTAAGAGATCCTTCAACTGATCTTTCAGTTCCTTGAGTTCTATTGGTGCCATTCTCTATGGCAGAATAGAAATAGGCTGAGTATCTAGGAGAAGGTCTATGCCGAAGTCTATTTCCCTTTCGGGAGGAATGCCTGGTAGATCTTCAAAAAAGACGTCTGAATATTCATTAACCACTGGGACTGATTCGAGACTAGGAGATTCAGAACTGGAATCCTTAACATGCACGAGATGATACACACACCCCTTAGAAATCATTTTCCTTGCTCGAAAGTAGGAAACAAGTTGACCCCTGAAAGACAAAGTGCTACCCTTCTACTCTAGGACGGGCTCACTTGGTAACTAAAACTGAACTATCCTATTTCTGCAGTTGACTATGGCATTGCAGGAATGAAGCCAATCTATTCTGAGAATGACATCAAAATCAGTCATCTCTAACTCGATTAAATCTACTGATGTAGATTTTTAAAATATGATAATCGGGCAGTTCCTATATACCCACCGAGCTATGATGATTTTACCCACTGGGGTAGAGACTGGAAAGGGCTCTGCTAAAATTTTAAGACTGATTCCGAAATCTCCTGCTATGTATGGAGTGACAAAAGACAAAGATGCACCTGGATCTAGCAAAGCATAAACATGAACATGGAAAATCTATAACGTACCAGTAATGACATTAGGAGAATTTTCCTGATCCTATCGGGTCTGAAGAGTATATAGTCTGTTTGGTCGTTGCCCACTAGTAGCATTGGAAGTGGTACCCTACAGGTTCGGGCAATCGGACTGAGATGTGGAATAATTTTGCTAACCCTAAGGACCTGGCTGAGGATAGTCCCTAACTCTGTGGCCTGGCCTTCCACAACCAAAACAAATGCCTTGACCCGCTCTACATATACCCTGATGGTGCTTATCACAGGTCTGACATTGAGGATAAGTGCGGGCACTGCTACTACTACTCTGAGATTTAGATCCTGGTGCTCTGCCTCTGTTGCCGTCCCTAAACTTTGGCACTGGGGCATTAGCGGAGGAAGGGGCTGGAACTGCTGACTTAGGATGAAACTGCGAACAATTTCCTCTCTCTGATTTGGGCTGAGCAAAATTGAAACTGTCTGCTCTTGCTTTCTTATTCTGCCTCGCCCTAGTCTTAACCTTCTGCTTCTCTATCTGTTGAACGTGGGTCATGAGCCTGGCTAAAGTCATATCACTATTCAGCATCGCAGACCTATATTTATTTACCACGCTATCATTCACCCCTAATATGAACTTGCTTATCTTACCCCTATTGTTTGCAACCACATGAGGGGCATATCTGGCTAGCTGAGTAAATCTAAGAGAATACTCTCTAACTGTCATATTTCCCTACCTGAGATTGATGAACTCAAGAACTTTGGCCTCTCTCAGCTCTTGGGGAAAGAATCTTCCTAAGAAAGCCGTGATAAATTCTTCCTACTCAACAGGACCTGCATCCTCTAACCTTTCTTCTAACCACTGCTTGTACCAAGTGTGAGTGACATCCTGTAATTGGTATGCAGCTAACTCAGCACTCTGAGAAGAAGTGACTCCTATGATATTAATGACCTTCTATACTTGGTCAATAAATTCCAGAGGATCCTCGTCTGGCTTAGACCCAAACAAGGACAAAGGTTTTATTCGGGTGAAGTCCCGAATCCTATATACTGCTGAATTAGCCACTGGGTTGGCTCGAACGATGCTGGTCATTCATTCTGGGTAGCTATAGACTGAGCAATAGTGGTAAATACGGTCTTGAACTCCGTATGAGAAACATGCTCGCCCAAAGAATCTTCAGGCTGAGGAGCTGGCTGATTTCCTCTCTTTGGAGGTATGTTTCTGAAATAAGAGAAGAGTGGATTTAACTGAGAGACTAACTTGAAATTATGCTTACTAGCACGACATGAATACTGAATAAAGGGAGTTGTTCCTAAAATCTCATAGCTTTCTGTACATAAAAGTGGCGCGCAACACACCCATGTACAAGACTCTACTAGATGCGCCTTTCAGACTTCCTAGGACTCTATTGAACCTTAGGCTTTGAAACCAAGTTTGTAACACCCCAATTTTCTGAACCATAATGCTACACGGTGCTTATGACCCCAAGGGACCACAAGCTAACCCATGACTGATATTTGTACCTGCATATTTGCAATTCATGATATAATAATGCGGAAAACATGAACAATAGGCCATAAGGTTCAACTGAAATAATATAACATCCATATGGGTGAAAAATACCCAAAACAACTAAAAACTGAATCTGAAAGCTAAATCTGAGCATAAATCTAAAAGCCTCTAAGTATTGTCTGAAATAAGGACTTGAAGGATCATGTCTCCAACTAACTCCGTAAACTGAACAGAAGAAATAAATGAATAAATCAAATAATGTCGTCCTCGAACGAAGAGGACTCACTGCAAATCTGTATGCTAAATATGACTGATACTGCTAGTATGGGACTCGTGCCTCTGAACCTGTGGTGTAACATGAATAAAAAAGCACCATAGCGCAAATGCATCAGTACAACTGGAGTACTGAGTATACGAGTGAGGTAGGCTAATGCAAAGGGTTTACATGCATGAATAAAACTACTGACTGACTGATATGAACATAAAAGTACAAATATACATACATAGTAACTAAGATCGTGAGTATGTAATGGCTAAATCTGTACGCTAATACATGGCTGGAACAATAGTTCTGATAACATGGATGACTGTATTTGACAGCCCGAAATTTGGTTGAACTCTCTGAGTTTCGTGCTATAACTGAATTTGACCTAATCTAACAGTTCTGGTATACCGATATCTGAAGAAATATCTGAGTTCTTTTATTGAGACTGATATTGAAACCGACATACCTCATATATGTCATATGGCTAAGATGGGGTCCAATCTCTGCCCTGATTAGAAGGGTGTCAATATTGTACCACTAGTAAGGAAAACACGTAAGCAACCCTCATATAATAGGTAACTCTAGCGAGAATGGTAGGAACCCTTATATAATAGGTTAAGCCACCTTATCTACCCTTATATAACAAGATGCGATGTCTCAACCTATGCTAGCTACATAGTTCTGGAACACAAGGATGACTGCAAAGAATCTCACCCTCATGTGCAGGTGATTTCCCATCCTTGGGTTCACTCGGTGATAACTCCTACTCCCATCTGAAGAGACTAAACATGATTCAACTGACTGTACATGGACAGATTAACTGACTTCCATTGACTGACGGAGTAGTAGTATTTTCTGAGAGTTAATTGGGATCATGACATTTCTGAGGTTTCCTGAGTCATATGACTGACTGAGTTCTATAGATTATAGCTTGACTTAGATTATCGTGACAATATGACATGGCTCTAGGCACACAACTATTTTTTTCAGGTACGAATACCCCCAGGACTCAATAGAAGGAAACTGACACACATGACATGACTTGGTCACAAGATTGGAGTCCAAAATTTGGTATATCATAAGTAGGGGATAGTATACTTTATGTTTTTAATCAACACCTCAAACATGGTAGGGAAAGAATGGATATAATTCGCACAAAAAATTCATATTTCTATCATCATACATACTTCATGCCATCACCATAAGAATACACAAATAGCATGGGCATTCTTATTGAAGTGTATCGGTAACATGGACTTGTCATTTAGATATCATGAAATCATGTAAATATGAACTTATAACATCCTAGGCATTTTATCAAACACCTTACATGCATTCTTTAAGGCATAAATGGATTTCATACTTGCATTAGTTCAATCCACCCAAAGTTCATGATTTTCAACCAACAATCACATATATTCTATGAAAAACATCCTTAGATATCATCTTGAAATTTGAACAACAATCATCAACGTGTACATTCTTATATCACCATAAAAGTTTAAAAAATAACATTTAAAAGCATGGTTCTTCAGCTCTATGAACGAATTGAATCCATAGATGAACACTATGCATACCTTAGAAAGGAAACCTTGATGATTTGCTAGAGAGTTCTTGGATTTGGGAAACTTAATTCTCAATTATCTTGGAAAAAGGCTTGAATCTTGCTTTTGAGAGATGAGTTTGATGGAAACCCTAATCTTGTGGTTGAGAGCATAAGAGAGGGTTTTTAAGATGCTTAACTGAAGAAAAATGAGAAAAATTATGCCTCTTTAGGGTTATAAGTCGTGGAAATTGAAGGGAAAATACCAAAATACCCTTATAAAATAAATTCCCAATTGCTAAAAATAATAGCTGACGATATTTGTGACAAGGCATCAAAAATATGGTAAGCCGTCGAAAATATCGTCACACATAAGCTGGAATTGATGGTTTCTGCCTAAGTCTGACGACCTTCATGGTAGGGCCTCACAAATGTGGTAAGCTACCATGAATATCGTCACAAAGGAGCTGGTTTCTGCCTAAGGCTGACGACCTTCATGGTAGGTCATCACAAATATGGTAAGCTACCATGAATGTCATCACACAGGAGCTGGTTTCTGCCTACGGCTGACGACCTTCGTGGTAGGGCATCACAAATATGGTAATCTACCACTAATGTCATCACACTGGATCTGGATTCTTCCTAAGGCTGACGACCTTCGTGGTAGGGCATCACAAATGTGGTAAGCTACCACGAATGTCGTCACACTGTTTCCAGCCTAACATGCTGGAGTAAAATAGGAATAGCTCTTTGCTCCGATATCGTATTTAGGAGAAATTGGTATCGTTGGAAATATAATTCAATTATAAATCTTTTAATAGGTCATGAGCTTAAAAATTCCAAGTTTAATGAGAGATATGCTCATTTGAAGTTGACTATACCAATATCCTTCTCAAGAATTCAATCGGTAAGGAATGTTTTGATTTTTCTTATAGCTGGGAATTATTTGAAGACTTAATATACATCAAACCTACGCATAAAACTATAAAATAATCATGATGTACTATGCATTATCTTGGTACATGGCTCTAATATTGGTTTGAATTTTTTGGGGTATTACAGTAGGTTATAGAGAGGGTCCTCTCTATTTGAGACTTTCTCTTTTTCCAAAATAGGAACATGAGTTAATTCATGTCAAATTATAGTTCTCTACCCCTATTAAGGTATTGAACACTCTCCCAATAAGAATATATATTGGGCTCCAAGATTGCTAGAGAATCTCCCACAATTAAACAGGATAAAAATATAAGTGTATATGGCTTACTAATTTTTTAAGTTATAATTTATTTATACCTTACACCCATTTTTCATTACTTTGGTTGTTATGAAAGGAAGTGAGTCATTATATTTTTCCATGCATATGTTTTTCTCTCTACGTGATTTACTTCAGTTGTATATACTTCATCCATTCTTCACATACTCAGTACATTCTATAGTATTGACTACATACTCTTTTGTGTTGCATTTTATCATGGTGTAGGTTCTGATATTTTTTCTCAGACTCAAGATTAGCAGTGATTACTAGTGCTTACTCCCATTTAGTTGGTGAGTCCTCATGCCTTGAGGATTTTGACTATGTTTTTTATTTTCAGTAGTTCAGTTTTATGTTCAATTCAGATTTTATGATTTTGAGCCAGGTGGGATTTTGTCCCACCGGTTCTTCAGTATGTTTAGAGGCTTGTCTAGTATTGACAGATGTTTTAGTCATTAGTATGTTCAAATTGTCTTTCAATTGATATTGATAGTATTGAGACTTATTTTATCTATTTCATTTTAGACTTATGAAATTATAGCTTTCACTCATGATCTTAAATTTCTAAGGTATGAATTTCAGCATTATGCCAAATTTCATGGGTTAGCTTCGGACTACTTGTAGTCCTAAGCACCATGTTATGCCAGGGTGTAGTCGAGGGCATGACAATTTTTCTAAGAAAAAGGAACGAGTTCATAGAGGGGTTTTAAGAAGGTGTTGGATTTTTCAGGGAAACTTAAAAAAATTGAGTAGTTTTGATCGAAATTTATATTGTTGATTTATATATGTATAGAGATTCTAAAAATATCCAAATATAAGTACATAAATCATCCTTACTTAAAATAGCATATAATCACACAGAATAATTCATGTTATGCAATATAGCACACTTTATAATATATAGGGTTTTATGTCAAAGGTAGACCTAACAATTGAAGGATATGAACGTCATTTGTAAAATATTTCATTGCCTCCAAAATATATTATATACAAAATAATTAAATCAAATGAGGATACGAAATAAGGAAAAGGGGTGTACAATAACTATCAGTTCATGCAGGGGTACAATCGTAAACTAGGCCACCATAGAATGTCCTTCACTCTTAAAATTCTTGGACCTTTTGGAATTCTGAAAGCCTTTTGGGTGAAGATCTTCAAATAAAATGACTATCTAAACACTTATCAAGCGCAAAAGATAATGCTTCATTAATTCGACACAATATTCTTCAATTGATGACATAAAGGTTTATTGTCCTTTTAGGCCGCATGCCTTTTGAACACATGGTGGCCTTACTAATGGGTCTAATATTCTCGGATATCGAGCCAACTTAGGTTAATTTCTAATAAAGGAATTTGATTTTGGTCTATTCTAGGAAGACTAAAGTGATTTGTTTAAAGAGACCCAAAATCTGAAAGGAACTTTTTTTAGGATGAAACATCAAGTGATTATTGACTGATCGCGAATCACTCACTCACTTTGTTTTTTAAAAAAAGGATTTTATAGAAAAGAACAGTTGTGAATACTTACAAAACGACATTCTTCTAATGCAATCTAATTCTACTTTATTCGAGAGGCTAAAAATGTCATGAATATGCAATAGTAGATTTGTGGAAATTAAATAAACAAAATAAATAAAATAACTAAATAATTATTACAAACTTAAATAGTTAGTCAAATAAGAGTTAGCCAAAATATGAATCTACTTTTGTAGATATGCATCTGTTTGTCAGATTCTTACCTAGAAGAAATAGAAGATACAAATATGAAAAATTCAAAGATATGTTAACAATGTATTTGACTTAAAAGAAGAAGATACAGATACACAATGTATCTGATTTATTTCCTTTATTCTTTACCTCATATCGATGGAATGTCACCATTGTTACGAGGGCAGAGTTATCCATAGAAGACGAGGATCAATTGAGAGATGGAAGGATATCTGATGGTTGGCAATCGATCCAATTTCTCTAAAAACAAAACAAACGAGAAAAAAGTTAGGATGGATAAAAAAAATCAATTCTAAAATACAGAAAAAAAATTAAAAATTGAACCTTCTGAATGATTTGCCGATGATAAAGATCTAGTGTTTTAGAAAGATATTGATAAAGATGATTAAGATCACCTGATAGGGAAAATAATATTTCTTAGGTTTACTAAAGATAGAGTGAGAAAGAAAGAAGGGGGGGGGGGAGAGAGAAGAGATGAGATTTTAGCACAAGGTATGCTGTAATCTCATATAATTTGTATCATCATCAATTTTACACCAAACATCTAAGAAAATGAGATTAGTATTTGCTTTCAGATGACCAACAATAATTTAAATGAATCTATTATAATCAATATATGTATGGATGACAATCCTTCCATATCATGCACAAACATGTTGTTACAATCCCATTCTCCGCCATAGTAAATCCAAATAGGAAATAAAGTTATCTTCTCCAAAAAAATTGACCCTTAATTAGTAAGGGTTTGATGAGATTTCTATCTTTTGCTTCTCTTTTCTCTTAATTGGTTTGATTATTTAGAAATTGTGTCAATTAATTGAATAAGCCTTATTATAAGGATAGTGGAAATCACTGAACTGTTCACTTTAATTTAAGAATTTTAAAAGTAAATATCCCTTAAAAGAGGCACAACTTTTTATTTGTTGGCTAAATAATGCTATAGAAATCACTAATCTACTATATGCAGATGACTGTGTTGTAAAAATAGCTCAAATCAAACACCTAAGAGCCACCCTAACCATCTTTGAATTGGGTTGCGTGTTAGCTGACCAAGAATTTTGTTATGTTCTCAATTTTGATGATTGACAATCCATCGTAAGGACCTGGTCCCTACGGTTTCACAGAATTACCTTTGATGATGATTGCAGTTCTCCAGGGACCAGGTTCATCGATACTTTGCATTTCTTGGAAAGTCAATATTACAGTTGTAATTAATACTTTTGGCAGAATGTTGGTGGGAAAGGTGTCGGAGGTGCAACACCTTTTTGCTTCAACCAATAAGAAGAGTCCATAATTTTCTTGTCTCATATATATGCATATTGATGAAACAATACCAAAACAATTGAGATAACTGTCCGAACATACTATAGTCTAAAAGCCTCTAAACTGTCTGAATAAGGAGTTGATAGGACATGTCCCCAACTAACTCCATCTACTGAAATAAAAAAGTACTGAAAGAATGAACTAATCAAATAATATTATCCTTGAATGATGAGTACTCACTGCTAACTTTGTGTACTAAAATCTAGAATGCTACAGATGCTCTGGAGCTCATGCTTCTAAACCTCTGGTATAAGACACCATAGCGCAAATGCATCAGTACTTTGAATGTACTGGTATGCAAGTGAGGTAGGCTGAATACATAGGATTCATATTCATGAACAATACTAACTAACTGACTAACATAAATATAAGAATTCATGCATAACTACGTAACTATAACTGAGATCATGATAGGATTGAATACTGTGTTTTAAGTACTGAGTTTACTGATATTGACATCTAAGTCACTGATGAGTGAGGAAATAATACTATATTACTGAATGCTGAGAGACTGATACTATGCTACTGATACATGAATAACTATGTCTGACAGTTCTGATTATGAAGAACTGGCCTGGTTGACTATATCTGACAGTCCTGAAGCAGATTACTGATAACATGGTTTTTTTGTATAATTGATATACTATTAACTGAGTTCATGATAACATGATTACTAAGTACTGAATAATGGTACATGAGTGACTATATCTGATAACCCTAATACTGAATACTGCTAACATGGGTGACTGTATCTGACAGTCTTGAATCTGATAAAACTATCTGAGTTCTGTATTGTATCTGAGTTGACTGTATATGACAGTCCTAAAATATAAAAAACTATCTGAGTTTTTTTACTGAGACCGATACTGAAACTGTGGGAAGTAGTCATCTAACCGACATGCCCTAAATATGCTCTAATAGCTGAGCTGGGGTCCAATCTGTGCCCTAATTGTAGGGTGTCAATACTGCGCCATTGGTAAGGACAAAATATGAGTACCTTAATATAACAGGTAACTCTAGTGAGAATGGTAGGAACCCTTATATAACAGGTTAGGCCACCTCATCTACCCTTATATAATAGGCTATGATGTCTCAACTCATGCTAGCTATATAGTTCTAGAATGCAAGGATTGCTTCTAAGAATCACACCCTCGTATAAAAGGTGAGTTCCCATCATTGGGTTCACTCGGTGCTAATTCCTACTCCCATCTGAATGGACACTAAACATGATTTATTTAACTAAACTAAGCATGGACTAAGTTACTAAATTTTTATGGCTGACGGAATACTATTAATATCTGACAACTGACTGAGTCATGAGATCATGAATATTTTTCCTGAGTCATAAGACTATCAGAAGTCTAAGAGTTCATAGCTTGACTGAGAGTATCGGGAAAACATGACATGGCTCTAGTCACACAGCTAATATTTCAGGTACAAGTACCCGTAAGACTCGATGGAAGGAAATTGACAGGACTTGATATTCTTGAATACATAGTGATTACCACAATACGTTTATTGAAGTATTTCATCAAATGTCCAATAGGAATAAGCTTGTAAATTTATGGGGATTTCATGATATCATGCTAGTTAGGCAAATTTCCTTTATCTAGGCATTAAATCAAATATGTGGCAGGAATAGTACATGTAAACATCATGGTATAGCAACTAAACCTCATGGTTCAATTCCAATTTCATCAAACAAGGTTCTAGTCATGAGAGTTCATAAATCTTTATCTATACTAATGAACCCACATGGAATTAATCATCAAATCATGGAATAAAAATCAATTCCTTATTTATCAACATGAAAGAGAACATACAAAGCATAAAAATATGAAGAAAATCTATAACTTGTAGTTGAAAAGGGATTCTTGGACTTCATGGATGAAAGGAGTCCATGAATGAACACTATGCATACCTTAGGTTGTGATTCCATGAATATTGATGGAGAGATTCTTGAAATTTGACAGTGAATTCCCTTGGAATTGAACCTTCTATGAAAATCCTAGGGCTTGCTCTTCAGAGTTTTTGACAGTGATTGAATATTAGTTGCTGAATTATTGACAAATATTATGTTATAAGGCTTATATAGGGTGGGGAAATTAACCCTTTTAATCCTAGGACACATCTTTAATTTTTGAGAAATTTTTCCAATTTTCATCCTTGGCACGACGCGCCACTATCGCGCCAAGTCACTGGAACTGGACAATTAGGAATTTGCATGGTGGTGCGGCATGAAGTGCCACTATGGTACAACAATACTAGAAATTGACAATTTCCATTTGAGCTATCTCTGCGACGCGCTGAAGGCTCAGGTGATACAGAGTCTCACTAAAATGGCTCCAACTCTTCGTCCGGATGTTGGATTTGGGCGAATTTGGTATCGATGGAAAGCTTATTGAATTTTTCACATGAAAAAAAGTAAAAATCTTTAAAATACCATATGTATAAAAGTGTATTCATCTTTTAAAGAAAGCTTCTAATATTCTTGGAAAAAATTGTCAAGCTAGGAAAAGTACGGGTATTACAATTTGAGTCTTTGTTTAGTCATCTAAAATATTGTACACCTACTTCCTTTTGAAAAGTTGTTATAGGTCTTCTCTGTATTGTTGGTTTCTCGAATATTTTGATAGCTAGAGTTATAGTTGATAGTTGAAGGCTAATCTGCGTATCAAAGTTGACTAGAGTTAGTCATTGGAGATGATAGCATTAAAGGTATTGCTGGTTGACTTGTAATAGAGTTGTTGCAAGATGGTTTAGTATTAAGAGTTAATCCTTGTAACTATGTAATTTGTATTCCACGTTGCTTGAAGATAGTGAAGTGGTTGGAAATCCTACGAGGTAGATTGTGATTTTACTCCCTTGAGTAAGGAGGTTTTCACGTAAACATCTTGTGCACTTTACTTTCAGCTTTAGTTTATTTCTATTCTTAGCAAATTACTACAGAGGTTGTTTGAAGCTAAGTTTCTCAAACTCTTCGAAAATGTCTACGGGTGTGTGTCGGATCCTCCAAAAATAGTGTACTTTTGAAGGATCCGACATGGGAGCGGCAATATTTTTGGAGAGTCCGAGCAACTTAGGTTTGAAGACCTGGTCCCTAGTCTGTTGGTCAACAAGTACATTTGTTCAAGTTTTATTTATCTTGTTAACCAAGTTGATAGGTTAGAACTATTGGCTGAGAATCAGGGATGTTAGATAGCTTCGTTAGGCCCACAAGATAAATAAATATAAATGCCTCCTATTTGATAATTTAAGATTTTGAATGAGATGTTCATGCGATTCAACAACTCATAAATGGAATAATCACATTTCTTTTCCATTAGTGGATTATATCCAATAATCTAAAAAGTAATGTTTATTGTACTTTTTTAGTGGGGAGAGCAGCAAAGTTCATAACATATTATGCACTTATTTCTATTTTTATTGATAAAAATAACAAACTAAGTTTGTGACAACATATTTGCGTTCTATAATATACTCTACTCTTATTTATTTTTGTTACTGATTAAAAATAATAGAAACACTATTATTACATTTTCCCACCTCATCCTGCCCCCCCAAAAATGACTATATATATTCTCGACTTTGGATTAGGGTAGGAGAGTAGTCACATAGTTGAGTGTTGTATCACTTATTCTTCAATAAAGTAGTCGTATTATTATTTGTAGCATTATCATTGTAGTCACTGAGTTTTGTTACCAGTTTCTTTTGCACGTCAGTTAGGATTAATTCTTAGGGTGATTTTTCAAGTTGTCTATAGTATTTTTACATAACTTTCGTTATTTCAGTTATTTCATTCTCCATATATATTGCTTAGGATGATTTGTTAGTTTGTCTATAATATTTTTCCATGAATTCCTATAGTTCAGTTATTTCATTCTTCATATATATTTCTTTGGACTATTGATTCTTGAGTAGAGGGTCTCTTTAAGACAATCTCTCTACCTCTAAGGTAGTGGTACAACCTACATACATTGTACACTTCCCAGACCCCACTTTGTGGGATTACACTAGTTATGTGTGTTGTTGTTGTAATTGTTAACTGTTATAGTGTGTACCCTACTGATTTTAATGTTTTACTCTAATAGTTGCATATCAATGGAACAAGTAAGCTAACGTGATTCACTTAAGTAAAATATGAAGATAGTATTTTTACGTGAAAAACATCTGGCTCAAGAAAGGTGTAAAAAATCACGACCTGTACCTCTATAGGATTTAACCCCAACTTCACTTAAACTCTTGAGCCTCCACAATCAACAAATTACAAGACTCTTGTAAACTAGAAATTAAACTTCTAACTCCTATTTCTACAATAACACAAATCTTCCCAAGATAAGTGTTCCCAAGTCTTCGAGTTCCTTAACTTGAAGACACAACTCCTAACTCAGTTTATATTTCACTGAGACTAGAATTAAGACTCATTACAACTCAAAGAACCAACCTATCACACAAAGTCTATGACTCTCTAAGTAAAGGACCAGGTTCTTCTTCAAGTTAGTGAACTAATTTGCTGATTGATGTTATTCTTTTCAGTGCATTGAGTGAAACTCTTGAATTTCATTTCTTGTATTTAAGCCAACTCCTGATTAAGTCCTTTAGATGATGTGCTTTTCTTTCTTCAATAGGACTCTCAGGTATTTTCAGTCTTTATTGCAGTCTGTATCTTTATCTAGGTAGAACTCTTCTATTATATCTCCTTGTCTGGGCAGGACTTCTTTATCAACTCAATCTCTAAGTGTTGTATTTATCTTCTCCTCAACTTCTTTGTTCTATGTGATAAGTGTTGAGAGCATATTTGAATTTCTATTCTTATCCACTCCTGTCTTTACGCATTGTCAGCCTTGCATCTACTTTGATGTGCTTCACATGGGAGGACCAGCATGACTAACATATTTCACAAACATATGTCAATCATCAAAAATCCTTTGCTCTAACAAATTCCCCCTTTTTAATGATGACAAACCATACAACACATGTTTCAAAGCATCACCACATCATTCAGCATATGTTTTACATCGTCACAACATCATAATACTTCTTAAATTCCTGACATACTCAATAAAGGAATAAGACACAAGAACACTAGAAACAAGTTAGTCATTGAGTTATAAGCATTGCACAATATAATACTTCCCCCTTTTGACATCATCAAAAAACAATCACTCAGTAAGAGATGTATAACAATCCATAGCACTAGGGCTATCAGTAAAACAATCAAAAACTAAAGTAAAGAACCATCATTCATTAGATTAAATAGAAGCAAAACACAAGTAGCAATGAAGTTCAGTACATTTTCCAATAACAAGCTATCTTCAACTAATATCAAAAAACTGATAAGATAAACAGGCAAGCCACGAAATAAAAAGTACTAATAAGGTGCTAAGAAGGGAGCTAAGTTGAGGAGAAAGAGGCAGAACGAATGAGAGCAGTCAATTTGCGCATGATTTCAGCATTAGACGATATTTCACTCTCAAGCGCAAGTTGAAGGGAAGTAATCTGAGCACGAAGTTGTAGATTCTCAGCCTGCACAACTTCCAATTCAGCAGTCTTGGCATTGAGAGCATTCCTTAAACACTGCATAGGATTGTCTACACTTTTCATAGAAATAGGTAGCTGCATATGGTTCACAGTCCCTATAACATCTTTGTTAGTCTGCATAGACCACACTTATATAGGCACTCCAAACTCTTCAAATATAGGGGTGAGCCATAATTCATAAGGAAGAGCATGGCCATTCACTTCTTTGCGGAGAACCCTTTGCATATGTTTTAGGATAATCCTAGGCAGATCAATTTACACCTTAGTGTCCAGCAACTCCATGAGAGTAAGATCAAAAAAGTTAGCTATAGTCCTTATTTCCTTCCTAGGGGTGAGAATCTTATGAACACATGAAAGTAGAGTTGATTAAGTGAAGACATCTCTCTTGAGAACCTTACGATGACTAACCAGGTGAAGGTTGCCAGAAAACTTACAAGATATGTCAAGGGCGGATGGAAGATTATCGAGTGGAGGCCAAGTGACCTTGACATAGTGACCCCAACCCCTAGGAGGAATGTGTAAAATTCTACCAATATCAGCCACATAGAGGTTCATAGTGACCCCTCGAACAATGGTAGAAAATATCTCCCCAATAGCGACCCTATTTGTATAAAACTCATAAACCTCAGCTTGGCAAACTTTCTTTGTAAGTCTCCTTTAAGAAATAGGTGTGACCACCCTTGGACCTCTAATTTTTCTAATAGCACATTTATATCAGCACCCCCTAAACCACTAACAACACGCCCTCTAGCTAGCTTACGCTTTTAAAAGTGCAGATAGTGATCTTTAGGAGTGTCCTGATTGGAAGAGGATTCATGAAGTTCAAAATATGGATCCAAATCAGCAGGAGTATCAAGAGGTGAATCAAACTCATAAGAATCAAAGGGAACAGGTTTGGTAACCTATTTCTTTGAACATGCATATGCTTTCTTTGGAGTGGGTTTGGAAGATAAGGAGGATCTTAAGACAAGGGTGGTCTTAGACTGAGATGAAGTGGTGCAAAAGGAAGAGGGTTTTGGAATTATGCATTTCACCATCTTACCTTTACATACTGAATGAAGCAGTATATCTAGAAAGGGGGAAGGAAGGGGAGGAGGATCAGATGTGCAACGCGTTTTCTTTTACTTGCTTGCAGGGCTTCAGCTAAAGAAGCTTCTTCCCATTGTTTTTTCCCATTAGTGTGAGGAGTTCTAGGAGTGGGTACAATAGGGGAGGGTTCACTCAGATCATGGTCTCAAACAACAATGGTGGGGGAAGAAAGTTTTCTTTTTTATTTAGATCTTGACCTTCTTGGAATCAAATTAGAAATAGGAACATCATCAGGGTCAATGATTTGGAGAGGGATCAGAGCTGGTAGTGAGGATTTAGAAGAGGATGAAGGATTTAAAGAAAATTATGCATAAGGATTTTTAAAATTTTTAAAGGCTACAAAATCGGATAGTTTAATTAGAATTATAAGAGAAATGGGAGGTGGTATGTTAACAGTGGGATAAAGAAAAATGACTGTTGAAGAAGAGGTAGTAGAGTTAGAAGATGGGGCAAATGATGAATATTCCATGGTGAGGAAGAAATAATCATTTGTTCTTGGTTGTGAGAAGGTGAGTGAGGTGAGAGAAAGAGAATCGGCTATAAGAAGAGGATAAGAAGTTGAAACGTAAAGGGGAGAGATTTCATAGGTGGCAGGATAATGATGATGAGTTTCAGTGGTGATGGAATTGTGGTGGAAGCTTTTTGAAAGTTTTGGACTCTTAGTATTTGGCAGTTAAGAGAAATATAAAGAACCAAGAGGGCAAACCTGTTTCTCCTTAGTCAATTTTAAGATAAGCTAATAATCATACCTGAACTCCTAAAAACTTTAAACAAAATTGCTTTATGTGTGCCAATAACACTGTAAAAATTTAAATAAATGAAGTTTAGATCACTCAACATTTTAGAATTAGGACACACAACTAAATGTGCAAGACTGGATTAATCAACAATAATTCAAGAGCACATCAACTTTTCTAGTCAATCATTGAGGGAGATTTATGCAATCTTAATCATCCCCAAGGCTAGCCTATTTTTTCAAAGTATTCCCTACTTAATGCCTTAGTGAATATATCAATAATTTGTTCTTCAGTAGAGCAAAACATTATTGATATAACCTTTTCCAACATTAGCTCTAAAAAAGTGATGTCTAATAGCAATATGTTTAGTTCTTATATGTTGAACAAGATTCTTAGCAATATTAACGGCACTTGTATTATCACAAAAAATATGAACACATCCAACATCCACACCAAAATCCACGAGTTGTTGTTTAATTCATAACAACTGGGCACAACAATATCCTACAGCAATATATTCAGCCTCAGCAGTAGAAGAGCTACTAACTTTTGTTTCTTAGTGGACCAGGTAATTAAACATGATCCAAGAAAGTGTTCCATGCTCGTGGTGCTCTTTCTGTCCACCAAATATCCTACATAGTCAGCATCAGATTATCCTACCAAGTTAAAATTGTTACCTTTTGGATACCATAGGCTAAGATCATTAGTTGCTTTGAGATATCCAAAGATACTCTTTACGAATTTTAAATGAGATTCTTTGCTTGAAACCTTGCACATAGTCCCATACTGAACACAATATCAGGTTTGCTTGCTGTGAGATACAATAATGATCCTATCATTCATCTGTATAGCTTTTGCTCCACATCAGGACTTATTTCATCTAAATCAAGTGTTGTGACAGTGTCTATTAGAGTGCTAATCTCTTTTACCTCTTCCATGGAAAATTTTTTGAGAAGTTCCTTGACATACGTATGTTGATGGATCATGGTTCCAGATGCTGGTTGTTTAATTTTCAATCCTAAGAAGTAATTTATCTCCCCCATCATACTCATCTTAAATTCATAACTCATGAGTTTAGCAAAGTCATTAGTCATGTTCATGTTTGTGGAGCCAAAAATAATGTCATCAACATACACCTGCACAACCAACAAATCTCTTTTATTAGTTTTTAAGAAAAGAGTGTTGTCAATTTTACCTCTAGTATGACCATGCTCCATAAGAAATTTTGACAATGTCTCATACAAAGCTCTTGGAGCTTGTTTCATTCCATACAAAGCCTTGTCAAGTCTATACACATGGTCAGGAAACTCCTTACTTTCAAAACCTAATGGTTGTTTGACATACACCTCTTCTTTAAGAATTCCATTAAAAAGGCACTCTTAACATCCATTTAATAAATAATGAATTCCATATAGGCTGCAAAGGCTATAAGAAGCCTTATTAATTCAATTAGCAACAGGAGCAAAAGTCTCATCAAATTCTATGCCTTCTTCTTGATTATATCCTTGGACCACCAATCTTTCCTTGTTCCTTGTAACTATTCCATGTTCATCAACTTTATTTCTATACACCCACTTAGTTCCAATTAATGTTCTATCTTGTAGAAGAGAAACTAAGTGCCACACTTTGCTTCTTTCAAATTGATTTAACTCTTCCTGCATGGCTATGATCCAATCAACATCAAGAAGTGCTTCAGTTACCTTCTTTGGCTCAATTTCTGACAAGAATGATTTGAAAGCACACATGTTTCTTAATTCAAACCTTGGGGTGATACCAGAAGTGATATTAGTGAGTAAATTCTCAATAGGATATAATCTTTGATACTTGTAACCTTCGGGAACCAAACCTAGTAAGCTACTAGGATCACTACAATTGTTCTAAGCTGGATTAGTTGGTGGCTCAGTTTCCCCTATCAATGTGCCTTCAGAATCAGTTCCCCCTGTCGAGGTGCCTCTATGTTTGATAATTCCAGTGGATGAACCAGATTATGTAACCTGTTCTTCAGAATCACTCCCTTCCTGTAGGTTAGTCTTAGCACAAGATTCATCAAAAACTATATGCACACTTTTTTCAATGCAATTTGTTCTGTTGTTTAGAATCCTATAAGACTTACTATGATGTGAATAACCTAAGAAGATTCCTTTATCACTTTTAGTATCAAATTTTCCCAATTGATCTTTTCCATTATTATGAATGAAACATTTACAACCAAAAGTTCTAAAGTGATAAATATTTGGCTTTCTTCCTTTTAATAATTCATAGGGAGTCTTCTCTAGAATAGTTTTGATCATGCATCAATTTATGATATATGTTGCTGTACTAATTGCCTCAGCCTAAAGGTTTTTAGCAAGATTTCCTACAAGCATCATTGTTCTAGTCATATCTTCCAAGGTCCTATTTTTCCTTTCTACTACTCCATTTTCTTGAGGTGTTCTAGGAGTAGAGAAGTTGTGATCTATACCATTTGAGGAACAGAATTCTAAAAATTTGGCATTTTCAAATTTTGTACCATGGTCAGATCTTATGGAAATTAGAGAAGTGCCTAGTTTTTTTTCAATTTTCTTGATGAGTATAGTAAAGACACCAAATGCATCTTCTTTAGAAGCTAGAAATAATGTCCAGGTAAATCTGGAATAATAATCAACAATCACAAAAACATGCTTTTTTCACCTCTGCTTTGAAGTCTCATTGGTCCATACAAATCCATATGGATCAGGTCAAGGAACTTAGTAGTGCTGACGTGGTTCTTTGATTTAAAATTTTTTTTACCTGCTTCCCCCTTACACAGGCACTGCATACCTTTTCTTTCTTGAACTTGGTTTTGGACAAACCCAATACCATATCTTTAGAAGAAAGTATATTTAGTTGTTTGAAACTTGCATGTCCAAGTCTCCTGTGCCAGAGGAGGGGATCATTTTTCATAGTAGTTAGGTAGGTCATCTCTGTTCCTGGCATTGCCATTATGTCATCTTTGTACACATTCCTGTATCTCCTTGCATTAAGCACAATCTCCTCGGTGTCCATCCTCTTGACTTTGACTCCTGCAGAAGCAAAAACAACTTTATTACCTTTATCACACAGTTGTGATATGCTAAGCAGGTTGTGCTTCAATCCTTCCACAAAGTAGACATCTTCCAATGCTCTTAATTCAGATGTGCCAATTTTTCCAACTCCAGTAATGATTTCCTTTTTTCCATCACTAAAAGAAACTCCTTCTCCATTTATTTTAGAGAGTGAAAGGAACTTTTTCTTATCACCAGTCATGTTTCTTGAGCAAGCATTATCCAGTACCAATGCTTTTTGCTTCCTTTTACCTTCTCCTGCAAGAAATAAATGGTTAGACTTAGGAATCCTGACAAGCTTGGGTCCTATTTTATGAGTAAATAGATGAATTAAATTTCTTATAGTCTATGCAGGTAATGGGTAATGTGACCTGTTTCTCTGACCAGTATTAGTTCCTTTTTTCTTGGTCTGAGGTAATCTATTTACCAGGTTTTGACTACTGGATCTGCTTTTGGTAGCCACAGGACATTCAGTGGTTGGATGTCCAAGATTACTACAGGTATAACATAAGTCTTGAGAATCATCAAGACTTCTATGAAAACCTAGACCTGCTTTTCACTGTGATTCCTTTCATTTAACTTGTGAACAATTCTTGAAGAATTTGTCCACTTGTTTGCTCTTTGAAGATCAAGTTTTAGTTTAGAGACTTCTTGACTTAGTTTATTCACCATGTCTGATGCATCATTACATTCTTGTTTGTACTTGACTAATTCAAGTTCAGCATTTTCTTATTCTTTACTCATGACCTTTTTTTCATTTTTAGTGAGTGTCAATTTTAGGACTTCAGACTTAAGATCATTGTTTGAAGAATCAAGTTGTACAACCTGTTTCTTGAAAGTGCAGTTTTCTTCTTCAAAAGTATTCTTGCAAGACTTTAAATCAATGAGGTCAAATTTTAGACTTGCAAGACTGTTGAACAACTTATCCCTATCAAAAGTTAATTCTTGGAAATCATTAATTAGTGCACTCATCAAGGAAACAAGTTTTGTTTTAGAAAATAGATGCAATTTTTCTTTAAGTTCAAGTATACTTACCCCAGAAGCCTCATCCTCTTCATCTAAGTTTGAATCTCCAATGGCAATGAATGTTGTTTCATCAATTTCATCATCATCTGAATCAGATCACCAAGCTGCTACTATAACATATTCTTCCTTTTCCTTCTTTTTGTTTTTTTCTTTCAATTCTCTTTCAGCCCTTTTCTTTCTCCATTTTATTTCCCAGATAGGACAATTCCTGATATGATGATCAGTCTTATCACACTTGTAGCATCCATTTGGATTGTCATTGGAACATTTCTTGCTACCTGATCCCTTTTTCTTTTTAAAGATTTTACTGAAGTTCTTAGTTATGAAGGTAACTTGTTCCTTCTCAAGTTCAATTTCTTCATCACTTTCTAAAATCTTCAATTTCAAGATTTTTTTAGAAGTTTCTTGTTCTTTAGTTCCATCAATTTCCATTTCATAAATCCTCAGATTCCCCACTAGTTCATCCAGTGTCATACCTGTGAGATCCTTTGCCCTCCCTAATAGCAGTCATTTTAACATTCCATTTTGATTTTGGTAGTACCCTCAACTCCCTTTTAATTTGTCCTCAATAGTGATGAATTTTCCCAAGGAAGTTAACTCATTTGTCAAGGCAGTAAGCCTTGTCATCATTTAATGCAAGGATTCATTCTCCTTCGTCTTAAAATCTTCATATTCAGTTAAAAAAAAAACAATCCTGAATTTCCTTACCTGAGAGGTACCCTCATATGCATTGACCAGGGTATCCTAGATTTGCTTAGCAGTGGTACAGTTTGACACTCTATTGTATTCAGCCAGTCCTAGTCCACAAAATAAGATGTTCTTAGCCTTAGCATTTTTCTTTAATGCCACTAAGTCATCAGCAGTAAATTTACTTTTTACCTTTCTGACTTGTTCACAATCAACCAGCTTCATTGGAATAGTAGGACCATCAGTGATCCTATCCCATAATTCATAGTCTTCCCCTTGAATGATGGTCTTATCCCATAATTCATAGTCTTCCCCTTGACTGAACATTTCCATCCTAGCTTTCCACCAGATAAAGTGAGAACCATCAAAATATGGAGGTCTAGTAGTTGACTGACTTTACTGTGACCAGTAGGATGTAAGGAATTCATCATAGTAATCTTTTCTTAGGTGCGAACCTTGCTTAAGACAACATCGCTCCGATATCACTTGTTATAGTGCGTACCCTACTGATTTTAATGTTTTACTCTAATAGTTGCCTATCAGTGGAACAAGTGATCTAACGTGGTTCACTTAAGTAAAATATGAGAACAGTATTTTTACGTAGAAAATACCTGGCTCAAGAAAGGTGTAAAAACTCATGACTTGTACCTCTACAGGATTTAACCCCAACTTCACTAAAACTCTTGAGCCTCAATAATCAACAAATTACAAGACTCTTATAAATAAGAAATTAAACTTCCAACTACTATTTCTACAATAACACAAATCTTCCCAAGATAAGTGTTTCCAAGTCTTCGAGTTCCCTAACTTGAAGACACAACTCCTAACTTAGTTTATATTTTACTGAGACTAGAATTAAGACTCATTACAACTTAAAGAACCAACCTATTACACAAAGTCTACGACTCTCTAAGTAAAGGACCAAGTTTTCAAGCTAGTGAACGATATGTTGATTGATGCTATTCTTTTTAGTACATTGAGTGAAACTCTTGAATGTCATTTCTTGTATTTAAGCAAACTCCTGATTGAGTCCTTTAGATGATATACTCTTCTTTCTTTAATAAGACTCTCAAGTAGTTTCACTCCTTTTTGCAGTCTGTATCCTTATCTAGGTAGAACTCTTCTATTATATCTCCTTGTCTGGGTAGGACTCCTTCATCAACTTAATTTGTAAGTGTTCGTTTATCTTCTCCTCAACTTCTTTGCTGTATGTGATAAGCGTTGAGAGCATATATGAATTTTCATGCTTATCCACTCCTGTCTTTACGTATTGTCAACCTTGCATCTGCTTCGATGTGCTTTACATAGGAGGACCAGTATGACTAACATGTTTCACAAACATATGTCAATCATCAAAACTCCTTTGCTCTTAACATAAACCATGGAAACCAACAAAGTTGGTTTACTGTGTCAAGTTTCTAGTTTTTGTCTCTAAACTTTTCTTGGGATTTAGCAGACAATATATATGTTTCTTAATCATTAGTTCTCTTACCTATATTTATGCACTTATATACAATCATTTGCAACATGGTCAAACCTATCTGATGTTGATTTTCCTCCTACATTTATAAATTCCAGTGGCCCATACCTGAGTTCTCTGAAAGTCATAGATTATTGTTTGTTTGACTTAAAAAGAGCTTTGAAAGCTTGTTTTTTTTTAAGTGCATCTAAATTCCCTTGATAACTAAAACCTACTAGTCTAACTAATGGGTACATGGCTGTGGAGAAAGGTGAAAATATTAGGTGAATAGCTAACCAAGGTTCTTTATTACATGTTAGATGTATATATTTAAGCAGATTAAAATTTGCTAATGCTTGAGATAGGATTTGGAGCATGAGAGCGTCTTATGGCTTCAAAAAATTGTTGCTTCAAATGCACAACATAGGATTAAACTCAAGGATGATGAAAGAAGAGCCATTACAAAATCCAAAAGTTGAACAAGAGTTCAAAAATTACACAGAACAATAACACTATAGTCTATACATGAGAGCTTATTATTATTTTTCTGGAAAAAAAAAAATTTGACGATAGAAGAAAGAAACTAAAAACTTCTAAAAACTTCATTAAAGGATGCTTTGAAATATGTTTCTTCCTTATTATTTGGTGAACGGTAATCTATCCTTTACTATACTGAAGAAGGGAATGTCAAGCCCAAAGATTGAAATTTCTGCAATGTCGTGTCATCAATTAATTTTGCCATATCCTTCGTCAAATAATTTTTTCAATTGCCAATTTCTCCTTTTCAAAAAAATATACTATTACTAATTCCTTGAGTAGTTTCTGGTCGATGTCTGCTGCTCTTATTGACTTCTAAGTTTCTTAAACTTTTGAAATTACATCGCACCACAATTTCCCCAGGCACACCTTGTGCTTCTTCCTCCTTAGAGAAAGGTTTCTCCGTGAAGTCCGCCAACTTCTTCATATATCCCAATGTGTCCTCCTTCAAATCTTCGTATTTGAAGAAGAACACTCTATCTGGTCTCTCAATACTTGCTTTCCAATACTCCAATCTCAATACTTGCTTTCCAATACTCCAACACATGATCCCAATAAGGTCCATATCCACTTTTTCCTTGGCAAAACCACTTGAATTCCTGATCAAGTGTAATGGTACTAGTACCACAATTTTCTTTTTCAATCCTTTGTGAGAAATGCCACAAAGAAACCAACGTATCTTTGGGTTCTCTATATATATATAAATGATCTTGCAATTATTTGATTGTAATATAGATTTAGGTAAGACATTGTAAGGAAGATGTGTGGCTAATAATGGCAAGCTGGTGTCTACAAGTTCAGGATTGTGGAGAAAATCAAATTCCAGGAAGAGTAGACATTCATGAGGTACCTTATTGAATAAAGGGTTATTTGGATCATTGTGATGAAACATATGTCTAGTCATAATGGAGAAGGTTAGGGCTTTAAGCAA
Organism: Capsicum annuum; assembly: GCF_002878395.1. NCBI lineage: Eukaryota > Viridiplantae > Streptophyta > Magnoliopsida > Solanales > Solanaceae > Capsicum > Capsicum annuum. The sequence goes on along the minus strand of NC_061111.1, from coordinate 213,487,901 downwards.
AGTGGTACCTGTTTTTGGAACACTGCAAAGGAAAATATCAGAGGGTTGAGCATTGAAGTTTTCTTGCATACATAAAGCTGATTCTAAGAAGGGTATAGGGTACCAAAAGCCTTGATATTGGTAGACATCATGAACATCATGATGTGGCTCTCGTCTAGGAAGAGTTGTTATCATCTCTCTATATTTTTTGTGCATTTCCTTGAAATCTTCTGATCCATAATTGGTAGATAAACGGCTAGCAGCTTTGGAAGGGACATTAGAGGAACTCATTATTTGGAGACTGCTAAAGTGATTATGTGATCAAAAATAGAAAACACATTCTCTGTTTATATAGAGGAGAATATTTGTAGTAATGAATAGTACAAATGTGGTTAATTGTACAGATGAGTATGAAAAGTTGAGTTGAGTTGCAATATTTTCATATTTGTTATATGTTAATAGTAAGAAACTTTAAAAGTCTCATTATTACTTTTCAATATTTCTTTATTCATTGTAGATATTATCAAAATTAGATTTATTTTTTTTCAAAAATTAAAATTAATTGCTCTCAAAACGATTAGTTTGGTAAACTTTTTGGGCATATAAGATGTATCTTCTGATTCATCAATTATAGAGAAAAGGAATATAATAATAAATAGGATAATAATGGCATAACCATTATGTTCATGATAAACTTAATTTCTTTGTATAGTAAGAAGCTTAAATTCATATATAGACTTTATTCATCCACATCAGAATGTCAATCTTTTCAGATTTTCTATGGTTAAAAACTTAAAAGTCTCATTATCATTTTTCTATATCTCTTTATTCATTGTACATATTATCAAAAATTAGATTTTCTTTTCCAAATATTAAAATTAATTACTCTCAAAATGATTAATTTGGTAAAGTTTTTGGGCATATGAGATGTATCTTGTGATTCATCAATTAGAGAAAAAAGGAATATAATAATAAATATGATAATTATGGCATAACCATTATGTTCATGATAAACTTAATTCATTTGTATAGTAAGAAGCTTAGATTTATATGTAGACTTCATTCATTCACATTAGAATTCTAATCATTTCAGGTTTTCTATGGTTAGAATCTTAAAAACCTCATTATTACTATTCTATATTTCTTTATTCATTATACATATTATCAAAAATTGAATTATTCTTTTTCAAAAATTAAACTTAATTACTCTCATAATAATGAATTTGTGAACTTTTCGGGCATACGAAATGTATCTTGTGAATCTGGTGATTCATCAATTAGAGAAAAAGGGATAATAATAATAAATATGTTAATAATGGAAAAAACCATTATGTTCATGACAAGCTTAATTCATTTATATAGTAAGAAGCTTAGATTCATATGTAGACTTCATTCATCCACATTAGAATTCAAATCTTTTTAGATTTCGTATGGTTAGAAACTTAAAAATCTCATTATTACTTTACTATGTTCTTTATTCATTGTACAGAATATCAAAAGTTGAATTTTCTATTTTAAAAATTAAACTTAATTACCCTCAAAACGATTAGTTTGGTGAACTTTTTAGGCACATGAGATGTATCTTGTGATTCATCAATCAAAGAGAAATGGATATAATAATAAATATGATAATAATGGCATAAACCATTATGTTCATGATAAACTTAATTCATTTATATTGTAAGAAGCTTAGATTCATACGTAGATTTCATTCACCCATATTAGAATTTAAATCTTTTTAAATTTTCTATGGTTAGAAACTTAAAAATCTCATTATTACTTTTCTTTATTTCTTTATTCATTGTGGAGATAATCAAAAGTTGAATTTCCTTAGATAGTAATAATATGATAATAATTGCATAAATCATTATGTTCATGATAAACTTAATTCATTTGTATAATAAGAAGCTTAGATTCATATGTAGACTTCATTCATCCATATTAAAATTTCAATCTTTTCATATTTTGTATGGGTAGAAACTTACAAGTTTCAATATTACTTTTGTATATTTCTTTATTCATTGTACAAATTATCAAAAGTTGAATTTCCTTTTTCAAAAATTAAACTTAATTACTCTCATAATGATTTGTTTGCTGACCTTTTGGGGCATATGAGATATATGTATCTTGTGATTCACCAATTAGAGAGAAACGAAGTATAATAATAAATATGATAATAATGACATAAATCATTATGCTCATAGTAAACATAATCCATTTGTATAGTAAGTTTAGATTCATATGTAGACTTCATTATACGCATTAGAATTTCAGTCTTTTCGGATTTTGTATGGTTAGAAACTTAAAATTCTCATTATTACTTTTCTATATTTCTTTATTCGTTGTATAAATTATCAAAAGTAGAATTTTCTTTTCCAAAAATTAAACTTAATCAGTCTCATAATGATTAGTTTGGTGGATTTTTTGGGCATATGACATCTATCTTGTGATTCATCAATTAGGAAGAAATGGGATATAATAATATATATGATTATAATGGCATAAATCATTATGTTCTTGATTAATTTAATTTATTTGTATTAGATTCACATGTAGACTTCATTTATCCATATTAGAATTTCAATCTGTTTGGACTTCATGGTTAGAAACTTAAAAGTCTCATTATTACTTTTCCATATTTCTTTATTTATTGTACAAATTATCCAAAGTTGAATTTCCTTTTTCAAAAATTAGACTTAATTACTCTCATAATGATTAGTTTGGTGAACCCGTTGAGCATATGAGATGTACTTATCTTCTGATTCATCAATTGGAGAGAAACAGAAGATGGTAATAAATGTGATAATAAAGACATAAACCATAGTGTTTAGGATAAACTTAATTCATCCATATAGTAAGAATCCTTCTTTTGTAGACTTAATTCATCCATATAAGAAATACAATTTTTTCGTATTTCGTATAGTAAGAAGCTTAAAAGTCTCATTATTACTTTTTAATACTGCTTTATTCATTTGTACAGATTATCAAAAATTAAATTAACTTCTTATAAAATTTAAAATAATTACTCTCATAATAATTAGATTGGTGAATTTTTTGGGCGTATCAAATACATCTTGTGATTCATCACTTAGAGAAAAAAAAAAAGACAGTAATAAGCATGATAATAATGGCATAAACCATTATGTTCATGATGTCACACCCTTTTTTTAAGAAAAAAGAAATTGATTTTAAGTTTGAAAAGAATTTTATTATTAAGTGACAAAAGAAAACAATTTGTTTCGAAAAGGACTTTTAACTATTAAAACTCAGAGTCGCCACTTGGCATGAATCGGGTGTGCCAAGTCACCTTTGAAAATGTTTTTCAAAATGATTTGACTCTAAAAATTGATCTGCAAATAAAGATTTCGGTTAAAGAATTCTATTGATCAAGAGGAAGGTGTTAGGCACCCCTCGGTGCCGTGGTTCGACCACGGTCGGTCCATGAACTATATTGGCTAGTATGACACTATGAAATGCATAAACCAACAAAACACACAATGAGAAAATAAATAATCAATCAGTCAAAAATCCAAAAAAATAATGTCCAATCTAATTTATTACATACCAAAATAAGAAATGCAAAAATGAAAACCTAAGTTATCCTAATTATCCTAACTGTGCTTTACCCGATGCCTCGGGCCTTGATCATGAGCCTCCTTTGCGTACATGATACCTGGGGACATTCCCTGGTGAATAAGTACAATGTATCTCGGGGTATTCCCCGGCCAAATGAGTACAATTGATCTAAATGCGGTAAATAAAATCATTCAGCAAATATTCCAAATATTTCACAATCCACAAGTTCTAAATCTACCTACCCGAGCCTACTGTTTGCCTACCCAGCTCGACTTATCATTGCATTATCACATTCAACGACATCAATAAATCAAAACAACAACTAACGCTTGTTTTTTTATCAATTTTTAATTTTTCCCCCAATTAAACTTTTACCAACTCTTCGATTTGACAATTTATTCTTTCTCCTCTCGATTTTAAAATCCAAATCAAGCATCAATAATAACATACACACCATAAAGATCCAAACACGCCAAGCATGCAAGTTATTCACACCCACAACAACAATAAAAATTCGAGATAAAAGAAAAGAATGAGAGTAAAAAAAATGGACCTCAATTGGAGATTTCAATATACCAAAGATAGAACCGCACCTAAAAATCTCAATTCAAACCTCATTCACGAACTCACCGACCTCGATATATGCCCGTTTCAATTTCATCACAAATCAAGACCCAAATCTTAAGAAAAGAGCAAAAACCGTATTGTTTCATGTGCAACGGGTCTGTTTAGCTGTTTTGAAGAAGGGAGCTGCCACTGGTGGAGTTAATGGCATTTTGTGGTGAGGGAGGGGGTTTGGTCGATGGGTTTTGGGGTTTTTTTGGTGAGCCAACGAAGTGGTGGGCTAATTTTGAAGGGGGATAGCTGATTTCATTGGATTTTCGGTGATGAGTGAACCTGGTGGCTTTTTCAAAACTTCGGCAGCGATGGAAAGGGTTATTTTCCTGGTGGGTTTTGCTGAAGAGTGGCCGAAATATTGATGAAGTTGCTATTCTGGTGACAACGTCACCAGAAAAAAATGTTCTCCCTCTTTTCTATTCACTATCTTTGTTTATTCTCCCCTTGATACGGGAATGATCTATGAAGTGCTAAAACAACCCACAACATAAGGAGAAACAGAGAGAAAGATAGAGATAAGTCACGACAATAACGCAAATACACGAGATAAAAAAGACAAGATACAAACATACAAAGTGAAATAAGATAAGGGATAGGCAAGATAACATAAGATCTTACGAAACAATGAGAACCAACACGTGTATTGAATGAATAGACCCTCAAAGTCCTAATCTTCTTACGGTGACCACTAAGGGAATCAACTCACCTCAAGAACCACCATTTTTAAGAAAATGTCAATATTGAATTTTCCAACCCCTAAATTACAATAGCTTTTCGAAGCCCTAAATAAGACTACACTAAGGTGTTATACTCTTAAAGAGAGTAATTTCAATTTTTCAATATTTCATCATTCATATAACTAGTATGAAAAGACCTAAAAGAGTCTATATATAGCCTAGCTTATTACATGGCAAAATGACCAAGACACTCTTAATGACCAAAGGGTGGCCTTGGTGTATTGGAAAACACTATGAATTGTTCAAAATGCCCTTAATGAAGGAAGCCAAAACCGTGAACCAACAAAGTGTGGTCCAACCCAAGAGTCCTCAAGTCTTCAAGGGTCCAACCAATCTCCACACTCGGGTTTGTCCAATGGAATGCTCATAATGACCACTCCAAGCATGATCCCGTGCCCTCCATATGACCAAAGCTTTATTCTTCACGTAGTGTCTTTGAAGGATATCATTGAAAGCTAAGGCGGCCATTTGACTTGTATCATCCCCCCTTATTGAAAAGTATTCGACCTCGAATCCATGCCTTGCAAAACTAGAGAAAGAACAAACAAACACAAAATCCTCATGGCGTGAGGGTTAGGATTAGCACAATAATAAACATCTTCATGCCAACGTGGCACATACTTAGAGTATAACCAAGGATCCTTTGAAAGGAATATTAAAAACTCAATGAAAGATGTACAAAGGATTTAGTTATGGGATTCATCAAGAGCTACGTTTACTTGTCATATAGACCAAACAACAAGTTGGGTGCACCAACATTACCATTTCTACATTTGGCATCGAGGTCAAACGGGAAGAGTGGTTATAGACACGGGTCTAGACAATACTTCCTTTTCCCGTGGTCTCCACCCAATCTAAATGGCACTCTCTCTACAATAGTATACATATAATCCAAAGCAAGTAGAGTGTAGATAAAGGTATCACTCAAATCGACTTATACTAGGGTGCCCTCATGTGTGTACTCACTACTAGTTTCCCAACCATCACCATGAGTACTCTCAACAATAAAGTCACACAAAGTAGAAGAAGGATTAGCTTCCAAGACCACACATTCCTTGCCCTTAAGAGTACTCTCATCTTCCAAGAAGAGATTTCCATCTTTAGGAGGAAGGTTGTCAAACCATAGTGGGTTAGTATATAGGCTATAGCCTCCAAGGCAAGCTATATCATCATCTTCATCACTAGGCTCCGTAGGAGTATTTATATCATCTTCAAACAAGACATTATACCTAAAGAGTGGATTATCTAACCCACGGGAAAAATTTAGAACAAGCAAGTTCCTCACTCTCTAAAAGATCAATATCGAGTTTCAAGGAGGTTTCAAGCACAAGATTACCCCATAAAAGCTCTCGGTTTCACTCTTATTTCCTTGACCAACATTTTCAAATTCTTCACTCACTTGAGATTCATTAATCATATCACACATAACCTTAAGTGGTGGGCAGGTTTTACACACAAGTTGGTCGATACAATTTTCACACGAAGATGTACTTCCATTCAACACAATAGCTTCAACACTAGGTGGACACAAATAGACCTTACAAGAAGAGTCAATTCGGTCATCTATAGGATCAACTAGTGTATCCACTAGCACAACATGTTCATCATCCACAAACAGCAAAGAATCAATATACTCACATGTAGGTAAGCTACTACTCACACTCAATGGCTTATTAGCCACACGATCATTATTCACATGCACAAAAGTGTAAGAGTTAGTTATTTTACCTTGAAGTTCATTAGTATGTTCGTCTTTACCTTGGTGTGAGGGTCCTTCAAAAACTTAGGCAGGAACTTTCTTCGGGAAGCTCTCATCGCAAGTTGTCTGGATAAGAGGAATTGGATTTAAGGGAAAAGATTAGGTAACAATTGGCGTATAATTTCAATGTATCGTTGCATATCGTCAAGATCGTCATTAATGCTATCACACGTGGCCTTGAAATTATAGGCAGCCATAGTACCTAACCCAAAAAAAAGATAAAAGAAAACAAAAAAGACTACTAGTAAAAGCTCTCCACCAATACTCGTAGACACTCACTTTTGTGTTCCTCACAATTGGAGTGGCGAATATTGAAAGTTGCTTATACTTTGGTAGTCAATAAGATGTCAATTCTACTTAGCGGCCGGAATAGATTCTTGTTTGATTGACTCAAGACACAAAATAGAAAATTCTACTTATGAACTTGAAATAAAATGTTACAACGAATTAAAAATGAGAAAAACACAGAAATAACAAAGACATGGCAAAAACGGAGTCAAAAACTAATTCATAATCTAGTAGGTGATTACTGGTTGATAATTAGTACTAGAATCAAGAAATGAAACTAATGAAACATAGAAAAGAAACTTGAATATTTGAAATTTGAGCTTCAAGGTTTTTTTGGAACATTGATGAAATGGCACTTAGGCAGGACATAGAGCAGTTACAGCTCACCGAGGACATGACCCTAGATAGGAAGGTCTGGAGGACGCGAATTAGGGCAGAGGACTAGGGCCAGTTTGAGTCGCTAGTGTAGGGAATTACTTGGTGGGGGTTTTATTCCTGTTAGGAGTCCGTGTTCCATGTTTTATTATGAATCAGTGTGCTTTCCTTTGTTTTATATTACTTATGGGTGCCGTATTTATGTTATGTAATCTTGTGCTGTGCTTTACTATGTGTTTGTGTGGTATATCGTGTCTTGAGCCGGGGGTCTATCGGAAACAGCCTTTCTACTTCTTCAGAGGTAGAGGTATGGACTGCGTACATCTTACCCCCCCCCAGACCCCACTAGGTGGGAATACACTGGGTTTGTTGTTGTTGTTGTTGATGATGAAATGGCACTTAGATGATGTGGTAGTTTGGTGAAGTGGCAATTTGGTGACGTGCAGTTTGCAATTTGGATTGGTCAAATTTTTAATTTGGGAGAGTGAAAAATCAGCTAAAGGATGGAAAGCACAAGACTTAGAGCCTTTTTCAAAATTCAAAAGACTTTGACTTTCCTTGCACCTTTTTGGCAAAACACCTTTTTGAAATCCTTTGTCTCCTTTCCTCTTTTGTTTGTCTTTATATGTGCCCTTACTCCCTTTTGGTAATGAGTCTTTTTGAAAGTCCTACTGTTCCCTTTCTTCTTTTGTATATTCTTTGGGATATGTTTTAAGAATAACAAAAGACTACACTCTTTTCTTCACTCTTTAAGATCAAACCACACCTATTGAATGTTCTTGTTCAACAATAAATGATGAACATGAAGAACAATAAGAACACTCAAAAGATTGAAACTAAACCAAATGAACTCCAAATTGAATGATTTTGGATTCCTTTTGCTCACATTAAACTCCACAACATAACCACACATTTTTCAAGCCCCAATATAAAAAACAACCCTTCCAATTTTGAGCTTCACCTTACTAGTTTCTTCAACCTTAAACTCAATAATGGTGAACAACCCAAAACCACCCGATTTAAGCTCAAATCCAAGATCTAGACTTATTTAGTGTTAGGGAACAAGAACCTAATACTATAAACAAATAAAACACACTAAAATCTCTAAAATCTAAGCCTCAAATTTCAGCTCAAACACAAAAACGAGACAGACTTCTTTTTTTGAGATTTTTCATTTTTTAACACTTTTTAAAAAAAATTTCAGCTAACAACCCTAAGATTGATTTTGTTGTAACAAAATCAATCCTTGATTTGATACCAAATGATACGGGAATGATCTAAAAAGTGCTAAAATAGTCAACAACACAAGGAGAAACTGAGAGCAAGATGGAGATAAGTCACGGCAACAACGCAAATACAAGAGATAAAGAAGACAAGATATAAACATACAAAGTGAAATAAGATAAGGGATAGGAAAGATGACATAAGATCTTACGAAAAATGAGAAACAACACATATATAGAACAAAGAGACCCTCAAAATTGCAATAATCAAACACCAATCTTCTTACGGTGACCGCTAAGGGAATCAACTCACCTCAAGAACCACCGTTTCTAAGAAAATGTCAATATTGGCTTTTCTAAGCCCTAAATTACAATAGTTTTTCCAAGCCCTAACTAAGACTAGACTAAGGTGTTCTACTCTCAAAGAGAGGACTTTCCATGTTTGAATATTTCATCATTCATAAAACTAGTAAGAAAAGACCTAAAAGAGACTATATATAGCCTAGCTTATTACATTGAAAAATGAACAAGACACCCTTAATGACCAAGGGGTGGCATTGGTGTGTTGGAAAACACTATGAATTTTCCAAAATATCCTTAAGGCTAAGTGACCAAAATGCCCTTAATGAAGGGAGCCAAAACCGTGAACCAACAAAGTGTGGTCTAACCCAAGAGTCCTCAAGTCGTCAAATGGTCCAAGAAATCTTCCACACTCAGGTTTGTCCAATAGCATGCTCATAACGACCCCTCCAAGCATGATCCTATGCCTCCATACGACTAAAACTTAATTCTTAACATAGTGACTTTGAAGGATATCATTGAAAGCTAAGACGACCATTTGACTTGTATCACCCCTTTTCACTCTGTGTGTGTGCATGTTAATAGATGATTCTTAATGGAAAGGGCAGATTAGTGTGTATATGTGTGTAACGCCCTGATTTTTTGAACCAAAACGCTAAACGGTGCTCATGACCCCAAAGGATCACAAGCTAACCCATGACTGATATCTGTACCTGTAAACTGCATAATATCTCATAAAATATACAGAAACATGAATTGTAAGGCCATAAGGTTCAATACTAATGCATATTTGAAAAATATGGTATAATAATACCAAAAAGGAACATAAATACTGAAGTCTGAACATCTAATCTGACATCTAGTCTAAAAGCCTCTAACTGAGATAAATAAGGAGTTGATGGGACATATCCCCAACTAATTCTAATTACTGAAATAAAGTGAAAATTGAAATAAAAATGAAATCATCATGTCCTCAAAGGATGAGGACTCACGTCTAACTCTGACTACTGATCCTGGAATCTACTACTGATTTGGAGCTCATGTCTATGAACCTATGGTGTAACATAAGAGAAAGCACCATAGTGAAAATGCGTTAGTACGTCTAAATGTACTGAGTATATGAGTGAGCTAGGCTAAATGCAAAGGGTTATATGCATGGACAATACTGACTGATATGAAAGTGAGAGTACATACATGCATACATAACTGTAACTGAACTCGTAGAGATACAGACTACTGAGTTTGAATACTGACAACATGAGTGTACTGATAATGAGATTCTGAAAGACTGAGTTTACTGATATTGATATGTAAATTACTAATAAGTGATGGATCTAATACTGTATTACTGATATACTAAGAGACTGATATTGCATTACTAATAAATGAATGATTGTTTCTGACAGTTCAAATTATGAAGAACTAGTCTGATTAACTGTATTTGACAGTCTTGAAGCTGAGTACTAATAGCATAAGTTCTGATAACTGTTGTGATTGATAGCATAAGTGACTATATCTCACAGTCCATTAATCTGAAGGAAACTATCTAAGTTCCATTCTATTTCTAAGTTGAACATATCTGACAGCCCTGCTATACTGAAATTTGAAAAGCTATTTGGGTTCTTTATTGAGACTGGATAACTATAGTTAACAGTCCTGAAATTTGTAACTGAAACTGTGGGAAGTAGTTATCTAACTGACATGCCTCAAATATGCTATAATAGCTAAGATAGGGTCCAATCTCTGCCCCAACTGGAGGGGTGTCAGTACCGCGCCACTGGTAAGGACAGCTGTGAGAACCTTATACTAGTAGGTACTTAATGAGAATGGTGGGAACCCTAAACTGATGGGTTAAGCCACCTCATTAACCCTAATCTGACGGGTTAAGATATCTCAACCTACGCTGGCGATGTTGTTCTGGAACACAAGGATGACTACTAAGAATCACACCCAGAACTGGCGGGTGAGTTCCCATCCTTGGGTTCACTTAGTGCTAACTTCTACTCCCATCTGAAGGACACTGTACTGAATAACTAAGCTGAACTGAACTAATTAGTTGAACTGATACTTATTAACTGGACTAATATTAGTGGTATTGTTTAGCAGAGCTAAACTAAGTTTACTAGATTCCAATGACTGACGGAATGTACTGAGTTTTGAGGACTGGTTGAGAGTATTGAAGTTATTCAGATTGACTGTGAATACTGAGGTTGCTGAGGTTACTGAGTACTGAGATTACTGAGATTAGTGGACTACTGAGATTACTAAGATTTTTGAGTTTTCCTGAGTCACATGACTGACTGAATTCTATAGATCATGGCTTGACCGAGAGTATCATGAAAACATGACATGGCTCTAGACACACAACTATATTTTCTGGGGTACAAGTACCCCCAGGACTCGATGGAAGGAAACTGACACAACTTGAATTTCTTGAGTACACAACCATCAATAAAAATCCATAATACGTGAGTGGGGGATTTCATGAAGTACATGGTCATCATAATATCTATCATGAATAGGAATGCTTATAATCAAGTCATAAATCTCATATTCTAATATCATGGGCATTCCGACAACATATACTATTCATAGCAATCGCATGGAAACCATTCAAGCGTAAGGGAATGACAACATGTAACATTTAGTTCATATTGTAATGATTTGGGGATATTATACTTCATGTATTTATTCAACATCTCAAATATGGTATGGAAAGCATGGATATATTTTGTGTACATAATTTATATCTCCATTATCATACATGCTTTATACCACAACAATAACATCACATAATTTGCATGGAAATTCATATTGGAGTGTATGACGAACATGAACTTGTTATTTAGATATCATGAAATCATGTAAATATGAAGTTCTAACATACTAGGCATTTTATCGAACACCTTGCATGCATTCTTTGAGGCATAGATGGATTTCATACTTGCATTCTATCAATCCGTCTAAAGATCATGTTTTTTAACTAACAACATAACTGTCATGAGATATACAGTCACGATACTATTATATAACAAAACAAACAAGCATCAACATGGGTATGATCATATCATCAAAATCAACCAAACTTTTGTATTTTAAAGATTGATTCTTGAACTCCACGGACGAAAAGAATCCATGAATGAACACTACGCATACCTTGGAAGGGAGGTTGTTGATGATTGAAGGAGGAATTTCCTTGAAATTGGATCTTCAAGCTTAATTATGCAACCCTAGTTGTTTTTCTCCTATGGTGATCTTGGATGATGAGCTTTGAGATGTTAATAGGGTTGTAATGTGTTTAGAAGCTATATATTTCGTAGGGTTAAGTTTAGGGACGTGTAAGGAGTGTTAAAAGACTTAATTACCCTTAAAATAACACAAAACGGAGTGTTTTTTGGCATTGGAACTGGCTTAGGCGGCGCCTAAACCAATCGCCTATGTTTGGTTGGGCGGCACCTAACCAATCTCCTATCCTTACTGTCTCTCACGAAAATGGACATAACTTTTTGCTTGGGTATTGGATTAAGGCAAAATTGGTATCGTTGGAAAGCTAATTCAATTAACTACAATTTGGTGGGTTGAAATATGTAGAAATACCATATTAACATCGAGTTCTACTCATTCAAATATGACCCTTACAAAATCAAACACTAAAACTTGATGGATTCAAAAACTCTTAGCTTGTTTTACCTTAAGTGACTCATATGAACATGATTAATGCATCATAAGCTATATTATAGCTAGGATACTTATTGTAAGTCATGAACTAAAATGCTACTCATAGGATAGGAGGTTTCATACGTAGGAAAAATGGTTCGTCTCCTAGCTTAGACTCCCTTGGGAACATTCGTCCTCAAATGGAAATTAACTAAGGTGGGAGAGATGATAAGATGAAGTAAGTACAAGACATACTCTACTGAAACATGGGTTTATGACTGAAATGACTGAAAGATGAGCATAACATACTGAACATGTATATCTAATGCATGGGAAGCTGATTCATGAATATAAGACTGAGGATTCTAATAAAGTAAGTTTTATCAAAATGAGAATGCATATCTGATGCAAAACTGAAAGGATGAATCCACGCATATTTGATCCATGATTATATGACTGACATAATACATGAGTGCATGACTGAAAGTACTAATGAGATGATCACGCATATCTGATGCGTGAATTCAAGACTAAACTTACTCATGAACATGCAAGGGTAAAGGTATCAAGTTTAAATTGAAAACTGAGCATGGAATTGAATACCAAGTTTGGTACTGAAATATGAACATGAGAACGAGTAAGTTTAAGGAAAATTGTTACTTTGAACTGAAAATACTGATAAATTTGAGATTAATTACTCCATATGCATGATCGGAAACATAAGAAAATAACTGAGTCTGGGACGTGGTAGATATACTGAATATCATGATATGAACTAAATCTTGAAAACATGGCATACGACTAAAGTTGGAGCTTGAGGGTTATCTTATGAGTACCCCTTCTCCAAATCGGATTCATCAAAAGAAAATAGAGCAGCATGTTTATGTCATGAAATTTTAGGTGTATGATGTATCTCCCCCTTGGGACACTATGTCCCTCAATGATACTGACTTGGATGAGCTACTGATGGAAATTGAGGTGATGCACAAGACACCTAAGAACTGAGTCATGACTGAATAGCTAGGATCTGAAACTGAGACATGATACATGAACTGAGCTAAACACTAGTGTATAAATACACTAACTTATCTGATTAACTGAATAACTGATATCTAAATACTGGATCTACAAAGCTAAACTGTACTTAGTCTTAATAGCTGGGCTGAGATTTTTGAGTTTTATGCATAGGAGATAAGGACTAACTGAGTAGAATCAGGCATCTGAGCATTGGTTCATGAATTCTATATTATTTTTGAATGCGATACCAAGCGTACGACATGGCTCTGAGGTATTCTATAAAATGGGGTACTGAAACACTGATAACTGAGCACTGACAACCTGAATGCTATGATCAAGCATGTCTGGAACTGGACTGAGTTTCAAATTTGGTTACTGAACTGAAGATGACTTTATAATTAAGCCTATATCTAGTACAGAAGTATTGAATTCAAGTACTGAACACTGGTCACTGAGTGCTGGATACTGAAACTATAATTGAGTAGGCAATTGAGTTTTTGATGGCTACATACTGGGGACTGACATAAGTCCAGGATCTAAATGTACACTTACACTTTGTACTTTCCCAACTTCTTAATACAACCCCTTTCTAGACGTTTACTTGCACATTTATCATGACATTCAAGCTTATATTCACAACTACACCCTCGTGCAAAGTAAGAATGCAACAATCTTCTCTTATCTAAACAACTGCTCATCACTACACTATTCCATAAGGAAAGCTAACTGGAGGATTAAATCAAGAGGACCTGAAACATGAATAGATACAAACTAAACTTGACACATGACTGAAACTTGAGGAATAAAATATCAATAGTTTGGATTTACCAATAAGGTCTGAACTGAGGATAA
>NC_061111.1:213470458-213473420 GCF_002878395.1 Capsicum annuum | reverse complement strand
TCTAAACAACTGCTCATCACTACACTATTCCATAAGGAAAGCTAACTGGAGGATTAAATCAAGAGGACCTGAAACATGAATAGATACAAACTAAACTTGACACATGACTGAAACTTGAGGAATAAAATATCAATAGTTTGGATTTACCAATAAGGTCTGAACTGAGGATATACATGACATAGTCTAAATGTATCTAATCTGTAGGGGCATAGCATGAGTCATGGAAGCTAAGTATACTGGAAACCATGATATATGTACATGAGTCATGAGCTGCATGACCTGAGTCTAGAGTTTTCTATACTCATTGGACATGATTCGAATACTAAGGGAGCTGGAACTGAACCCCTTATACTGGGAACTGAAGGCACACAAGATCCCGTGGAAAGTGCATGAAAGTAGATTGTGGTCATGGAACATGACTTGTACTGCGGAGTAAAAGGGAATCCTTATGGTGGAAATTAAATTCATACATGATCATGAAAAAAGAGATACATGAGCATGGTTCGTGACCATAGAGTTGATATGTAAGACCTGAATGGATTTCGTGATAGCTAAACTACAAATCTTTGTACTGAGAAGAGGATGGGTTGGGAATCGTCTTCCCTTACTGCTTTTCTATACATACTGGCACTACTATTGGAATCTTGAGAGTCTGACTTGGCTACTTGATCTTCCATCCCATACCTATATTCTGTTCAACACCTGCCTGTCTTACTAAAAACATCATCTGATTCTATTTCCTCATATACTGCTAATATCACATTCACACCTTCATGCTTAATTTTGAGTCAATAAACTTAAGTTTTTAGCTCGTACTATTCAATCCTACTGATCTAATCCCTATGAAGACATATCTGATCAAATAGAATAATAATATCCCAACTCTACTACTGTTAACTTCTGGGTTCAAGAATGAGTTTTCATAATCATGAAAAAAATTTGTACGACCTTGGAACAATAATGAACTGATGGGATACTATTTAAGTTTGTGGCTAATCCCATAACTGACTATAGGGACTATCTGAGAAAGCCATATCTTTAGGACTTTGAACTTCACTATTTTTGTTACCTTAAAAGTAAGGTAAAGTAAACATGAGGGGTGCATGATATGAATCTACATGGGTTCCTTAGAGAAAAATACCATACCACGATCTTGAGACATGAAAGAAGGGAAACTGTTCCTAAAACATCTCATAGCCTCCTGCACATAAGTGTGGTGCACAACACGCCCATGTACAAGACTCTACTTGATGTAGCTTTCAGACTTCCTAGGACACTATTGAACCTTAGGCTCTGATACCAAGTTTGTAATGCCTCGATTTGCTGAACCAAAATGCTACATAGTTCTCACGACCCCGAAGGAGTACAAGCTAACCCATGACTGATATCTGTACCTGTAAACTGCATAATATCTCATAAAATATACAGAAACATAAACTGTAAGGTCATAAGGTTCAATATGAATACATATTTGAAAAAATATGGTATAACAATACCAAAAAGAAACATAAGTACTGTAGTCTGAACATCTAATCTGACATCTAGTCTGAAAGCCTCTAACTGAACAGAATAAGAAGTTGATGGGACATGTCCCCAAATAACTCCAACTACTAAAATAAAGTGAAAAATAAAAGAGAAATGAAATCATTATGTCCTCAAAGGATGAGGACTCACGTCTAACTCTGACTGCTGATCCTGGAATCTACTGCTGATTTGGAGCTCATGCCTTTAAACCTATGGAGTAACATAAGAGAAAGCACCATAGCGCAAATGCATCAGTACTCTGAATGTACTGAGTATACGAGTGAGGTAGGCTAAATTCAAAGGATTATATGCATGGACAATACTGACTGATATAAATGTGAGAGTACATACATGCATACGTAACTGTAACTGAACTCGTGGAGATACGGACTATTGAGTCTGAATACTGACAACATGAGTGTACTAATAATGAGATTCTGAAAGACTGAGTTTACTGATATTGATATGTAAATCACTAATAAGTGATGGATCCAATACTGTATTACTGATATACTAAGAGACTGATATTGCATTACTAATAAATGAATGATTGTTTCTGACAGTCCTGAAGCTGAGTACTGATAGCATGAGTTTTGATAACTATTGTGATTGATAGAATAAGTGACTATATCTCATAGTCCATAAATCTGAAGGAAACTATCTGAGTTCCATTCTATTTCTAAGTTGACTGTATCTGACAGCCCTGATATACTAAAATCTGAAGAGCTATCTGAGTTCTTTACTGACACTAGGTAGCTATAGTTGATAGTCCTAAAATCTATAACTGAAACTATGGAAAGTAGTTATCTAACCGACATGCCCCAAATATTCTATAATAGGTAAGCTGGGGTCCAATCTCTTCACCGACTGGAGGGGTGTCAATATCCACCACTGGTAAGGATAGCTGTGAGAACCCTATACTGGCTGGTACTCAATAAGAATGGTGGGAACCCTAAACTGACGGGTTAAGCCACCTTATTAACCCTAATCTGATGGGTTAAGATATCTCAACCTACGCTGGCGACGTAGTTCTGGAACACAAGGATGACTACCAAGAATCATACCCTGAACTGGCGGGTGAGTTCCCATCCTTGGGTTCACTTGGTGCTATCCTTGGGTTCACTCGGTGCTAACTTCTACTCCTATCTGAAGGACACTAAACTAAATAACTAAGCTGAACTGAATAATTGAACTGAACTGATTAGCTGAACTGATACTGATTAACTGGACTGATATTAGTGGTATTGTTTAGCAGAGCTAAACTAAGTTTACTGGATTCCAATGACTGATGGAATGTACTTAGTTCTGAGGACTGGTTGAGAGTACTGAAGTTATTGAGATTGACTGTGAATACTAAGGTTGCTGAGGTTACTGAGCACTGAGATTACTGAGATTACTAGACTACTGAGATTACTGAGATTTCTGAGTTTTCCTATGT
>NC_061111.1:213469745-213470358 GCF_002878395.1 Capsicum annuum | reverse complement strand
TATTAGTGGTATTGTTTAGCAGAGCTAAACTAAGTTTACTGGATTCCAATGACTGATGGAATGTACTTAGTTCTGAGGACTGGTTGAGAGTACTGAAGTTATTGAGATTGACTGTGAATACTAAGGTTGCTGAGGTTACTGAGCACTGAGATTACTGAGATTACTAGACTACTGAGATTACTGAGATTTCTGAGTTTTCCTGAGTCACATGACTGACTGAATTATATAGATCATGGCTTGATCGAGAGTATCATAAAAACATGACATGGCTCTAGACACACAGCTATATTTTTTGGGTACAAGTACCCCCAGGACTCGATGGAAGGAAACTGACACAACTTAAATTTCTTAAGTACACGACCATCAATAAAAATCCATAATACATGAGTGGGGGATTTCATGAAGTACATGGTCATCATAATATCTATCATGAATAGGAATGCTTATAATCAAGTCATAAATCTCATATTCTAATATCATGGGCATTCCGACAACATATACTATTCATAGCAATCGCATGGAAACCATTCAAGCGTAAGGGAACGACAACATGTAACGTTTAGTTGATATTGTAATAATTTGGGGATATTATACTTCATGTATTTATTCAACA
>NC_061111.1:213455060-213466745 GCF_002878395.1 Capsicum annuum | reverse complement strand
TGTCAATATTGGCTTTTCTAAGCCCTAAATTACAATAGTTTTTCCAACCCCTAACTAAGACTACACTAAGGTGTTCTACTCTCAAAGAGAGGACTTTCAATGTTTCAATATTTCATCATTCATAAAACTAGTAAGAAAAGACCTAAAAGAGACTATATATAGCCTAGCTTATTACATGGAAAAATGAACAAGACACCCTTAATGACCAAGGGGTGGCATTGGTGTGTTGGAAAACACTATGAATTGTCCAAAATACCCTTAAGGATAAGTGACCAAAATGCCCTTAATGAAGGGAGCCAAAACCGTGAACCAACAAAGTGTGGTCTAACCCAAGAGTCCTCAAGTCTTCAAATGGTCCAAGAAATCTTCCACACTCAGGTTTGTCCAATAGCATACTCATAACGACCCCTCCAAGCATGATCCCATGCCTCCATACGACTAAAACTTAATTCTTAACATAGTGACTTTGAAGGATATCATTGAAAGCTAAGGCGACCATTTGACTTGTATCACCCCTTTTCACTCTGTGTGTGTGCATGTGAATAGATGAGATTCTTAATGGAAAGGGTAGATTAGTGTGTATATGTGTGTAACGCCCCAATTTTCTGAACCAAAAAGCTAAACGGTGCTCATGACCCCGAAGGACCATAAGCTAACCCATGACTGATATCTGTACCTGTAAACTGCATAATATCTCATAAAATATACGAAAACATGAATTGTAAGGCCATAAGGTTCAATACTAATACATATTTGAAAAATATGGTATAATAATACCAAAAAGGAACATAAATACTGAAGTCTAAACATCTAATTTGACATCTAGTCTAAAAGCCTCTAACTGAACTAAATAAGGAGTTGATGGGACATATCCCCAACTAACTCTAATTACTGAAATAAAGTGAAAACTGAAATAAAAATGAAATCATCATGTCCTCGAAGGATGAGGAATCACGTCTAACTCTGACTACTGATCCTGGAATCTACTATTGATTTGGAGCTTATATCTGTGAACCTATGGTGTAACATAAGAGAAAGCACCATAGTACAAATGCGTTAGTATGTCTAAATATACTGAGTATATGAGTGAGGTAGTCTAAATGCAAAGGGTTATATGCATGGACAATACTAACTGATCTGAAAGTGAGATTACATACATGCATACATAACTGTAACTGAACTCGTGGAGATACAGACTATTGAGTCTGAATACTGACAACATGAGTGTACTGATAATGAGATTCTGAAAGACTGAGTTTACTGATATTGATATGTAAATTACTAATAAATGATGGATCTAATACTGTATTACTGATATACTAAGAGACTGATATTGCATTACTAATAAATGAATGATTGTTTCTGACAGTTCAAATTATGAAGAAGTAGTCTGATTGACTGTATCTGACAGTCCTGAAGCTGAGTACTGATAGCATGAGTTCTGATAACTGTTGTGATTGATAGCATAAGTGACTATATCTCACAGTCCATTAATCTGAAGGAAACTATCTAAGTTTCATTCTATTTCTAAGTTGAACATATCTGACAGCCCTAATATACTGAAATCTGAAGAGCTATCTGGGTTCTTTACTGAGACTGGATAGCTATAGTTGACAGTCCTGAAATCTGTAACTAAAATTATGGGAAGTAGTTATCTAACTGACATGCCCCAAATACGCTATAATAGCTAAGCTGGGGTCCAATCTCTGCCCCGACTAGAGGGGTGTCAATACCGCGCCACTGGTAAGGACAGCTATGAGAACCCTATACGGGTAGGTACTCAATGAGAATGTTGGGAACCCTAAACTGATAGTTTAAGCCACCTCATCAACCCTAATCTGATGGGTTAAGATATCTCAACCTACGCTGGCGATATTGTTCTGGAACACAAGGATGACTACTAAGAATCACACCCAGAACTGGCAGGTGAGTTCCCATCCTTTGGTTCACTCGGTGCTAACTTCTACTCCCATCTGAAGGACACTGAACTGAATAACTAAGCTGAACTGAACTGATTAGCTAAACTGATACTGATTAACTGGACTGATATTAGTGGTATTGTTTAGCAGAGCTAAACTAAGTTTACTGGATTCTAATAACTAACGGAATGTACTGAGTTTTGAGGACTGGTTGAGAGTACTGAAGTTATTGAGATTGACTGTGAAAACTAAGGTTGCTGAGGTTACTGAGCACTGAGATTACTGAGATTACGGGACTACTGAGATTACTGAGATTTCTGAGTTTTCTGAGTCACATGACTGACTGAATTCTATAGATCATGGCTTGACCGAGAGTATTATGAAAACATGACATGGCTCTAGACACACAGCTATATTTTTTGGGTACAAGTACCCCCAGGACTCGATGGAAGGAAACAGACACAACTTAAATTTCTTGAGTACACGACTATCAATAAAAATCCATAATACATGAGTGGGGGATTTCATGAATTACATGGTCATCATAATATCTATCATGAATAGGAATGCTTATAATCAAGTCATAAATCTCATATTCTAATATCATGGGCATTCCGACAACAAATACTATTCATAGCAATCGCATGGAAACCATTCAAGTGTAAAGGAACGACAACATGTAATGTTTAGTTCATATTGTAATGATTTGGGGATATTATACTTCATGTATTTATTCAACATCTCAAACATGGTAGGGAAAGCATGGATATATTTTGTGTACATAATTTATATCTCCATTATCATACATGCTTTATACCAAAATAATAACATCACATAATTTGTATGGAAATTCATATTGGAGTGTATGACTAACATAAACTTGTTATTTAGATATCATGAAATCATGTAAATATGAAGTTCTAACAGACTAGGCATTTTATCGAACACCTTGCATGCATTCTTTAAGGCATAGGTGGATTTCATACTTCCATTCTATCAATCCATCTAAAAATCATGTTTTTTAACTAACAACATAACTTTTATGAGATATATAGTCACGATACTATTATATAACAAAACAAACAAGCATCAACATGGGTATGATCATATCATCATAATCAACCAAACTTTTGTATTTTAAAGATTGATTCTTGAACTCCACGGATGAAAGGAATCCATGGATAAACACTATGCATACCTTGGAAGGGAGGTTGTTGATGATTGACGGAGGAATTTACTTGAAATTGGATCTTCAAGCTTAATTATGCAACCCTAGTTGTTTTTCTCCTATGGTGATCTTGGATGATGAGCTTTGAGATGTTAATAGGGTTGTAATGTGTTTAGAAGCTATATATTTCGTAGGGTTAAGTTTAGGGATGTGTAAGGAGTGTTAAAAGACTTAATTACCCTCAAAATAAATCAAAACAGAGTATTTTTTGGCATTGAAACTGGCTTAGGAGGCGCCTAAACCAATCGCCTATGTTTGGTTGGGCGGCACCTAACTAATCGCCTATCCTTACGGTATCTCACGAAAATGGGCATAACTTTTCACTCGGGTATTGGATTAAGGCAAAATTGGTATGCAGACATCTTCAAAAAAGCTGGTTGGAGTTTGGGCAGTTGGTCGGAAAGTACCTAGTTCAGTGACGGAAATCTAATTCAATTATCTACAATTTGGTGGGTAGAAATATGCAGAAATACCATATTAACATCGAGTTATACTCATTCAAATATGACCCCTTACAAAATCAAACACTAAAACTTAATGGATTCAAAAACTCTTAGCTTGTTTTACCTTAAGTGACTCATATGAAAAGGATTAACGCATCATAAGCTATATTATAGATAGGATACTCATTTTAAGTCATGAACTAAAATGATACTCACAGGATAGGAGGTTTCATATGTAGGAAAAATGCTTCGTCTCCTAGCTTAGAAACATATGGGGTGTTACAATATCTCTCCCTTGGGAACATTCATGCTCAAATAAAAATTAACTGAGGTGGGAGAGATGATAAGATGAAGTAAGTACAAGACATACACTATTGAAACATGGGTTTATGACTGAAATAACTGAAAGATGAGCATAACATACAGAACATGCATATCTGATGCATGGGAAGCTGATTCATGAATGTAAGACTGAGGATTCTAATAAAGTAACTTTTATCAAAATGAGAATGCATATCTGATGCACAGCTAAAAGGCTGAATCCACGCATATTTCATCCATGATTATATGACTGACATAATACGTGAATGCATGATTGAAAGTACTAATGAGCTGATCACGCATATCTGATGTGTGAATTCATGACTAAACTTACTCAAGAACATGCAATGGTAAAGGTATCAAGTTTGAATTGAAAACTGAGCATGGAATTGAATACCAAGTTTGGTACTGAAATATGAACATGAGAACGAGTAAGTTTAAGGAAAATTGTTACCTTGAACTAAAAATACGGATAAGTTTGAGATTAATTACTCCATATGCATGATCGGAAACATGAGAACATAAATGAGTCTGGGACGTGGTAGATATACCGAATATCATGATCTGAACTAAATCTTGAAAATATGGCATACGACTAAAGTTGGAGCTTGAGGGTTATCTTATGAGTACCCCTTCTCCAAACTGGATTCATCAAAAGAAAATAGAGCAACATGTTTATGTCATGAAATTTCAGGTGTATGATGTATCTCCCCCTTAGGACACTATGTCCCTCAAGGATACTGACTTGGATGAGCTACTATTGGAAATTGAGGCAATGCATAAGACACCTAAGAACTGAGTCATGACTGAATAGCTAGGATCTGAAACTTAGACATGATACATGAATTGAGATGAACACAAGTGTATAAATACACTAACTTATCTGATTAACTAAATAACTGATAGATGAATACTGGATCTGCAAAGCTAAACTGTACTTAGTCTGAATAGCTGGGCTGAGATTTTTGAGTTTTATGCATAGGAGATAAGGACTAACTGAGTAGAATGAGGCATCTGAGCATTGATTCATGAAGTCTGTATTATTTTTTAATGCGAGACCAAGCGTACGACATGGCTCTGAGGTATTCTATAAATTGGGGTATTGAAACACTGATAACTGAGTACTGACAACCTGAATACTATGGTTAAACATGTCTAGAACTGAACTGAGTTTCAAATTTGGTTACTGAACTGAAGATGACATTATAACTAAACCTATATCTAGTACAGAAGTATTGAATTCAAGTACTGAACACTGATCACTGAGTGCTGGATACTGAAACTATAATTGAGTTGGCAACTGAGTTTTTGATGGCTACATACTGGGGACTGACATAAGTCCAGAATCTAAATGTTCACTTACACATTGTACTTTGCCAACTTCTAAATACAACCCCTTTCTAGACGTTTACTTGCACATTTATCATGACATTCAAGCTTATCTTCACAATTATACCCTCGTGCAAAGTAAGCATGCAACAATCTTCTCTTATCTAAACAACTGCTCATCACTACACTATTCCATAAGGAGAGCTAACTGGAGGAGTTAATCAGGAGGACTTGAAACATGAATAGATACAAACTAAACTTGACACATGATTAAAACTTGAGGAATAAAATATCAATAGTTTGGATTTACCAATAAGGTCTAAACTGAGGATATACATGACATAGTCTAAATGTATCTGATCTGTAGGGGCATAGCATGAGTCATGGAAGCTAAGTGTACTGGAAAGCATGATATGCGTACATGACTCATGAGCTGCATGACCTGAGTCTAGAGTTTTCTGTACTCATGGGACATGATTCGAATAGTAAGGGAGCTGAAACTGAACCTCTTATACTGGGAACTGAAGGCACACATAATCTCGTGGAAAGTGTATGAAAGTAGATTGTTGTTATGGAACATGACTCGTACTGCGGAGTAAAAGGGACTCCTTATGGTGGAAATTAAATTGATACATGATCATGGAAAAAGAGATACATGAGCATGGTTCGTGACCATAGAGTTGATATGAAAGACCTGAGTGGATTTCGTGATAGCTAAAGTACAAATCTTTGTACTGAGAAGAGGATGGGTTGGGAATCGTCTTCCCTTACTGCTTTTCTATACATACTGGCACTACTATTGGAATCTTGAGAGTCTGACTTGGCTACTTGATCTTCCATCCCATACCTATATTCTATTCAACACCTGCCTGTGTTACTAAACATATCATCTGATTCTGTTTCCTCATATACTGCTAATATCACATTAACACCTTCATGCTTAATTTTGAGTCAATAAACTTAAGTTTTTAGCTTGTACTATTCAATCCTACTAATCTAATCCCCATGAATACATAGTCTGATCAAATAGAATAATACTATCCCAACCCTACTACTGCTAAACTTCTGGGTTTAAGAATCAGTTCTCATAATCATGAATAAAATTTGTACGACCTTGGAACAATAATGAACTGATGGGATACTATTTAAGTCTGTGGCTAATCCCATAACTGACTGTAGGGACTGTCTGAGAAAGCCCTATCTTTAGGACTTTGAACTTCACTATTTTTGTTACCTTAAAATTAAGGTAAAGTAAACATGAGGGGTGCATGATATGAATCTACATGGGTTCCTTATAGAAACTTACCATAGCATGATCTTGAGACATGAAAGAAGGGAAACTGTTCCTAAAACATCTCATAGCCTCCTGCACATAAGTGTGGTGCACAACACGCCCATGTACAAGACTCTACTTGATGTAGCTTTCAGACTTCCTAGGATACTATTGAACCTTAGGCTCTGATACCAAGTTTGTAATGCCCCAATTTTCTGAACCAAAATGCTACATAGTGCTCATGACCCCGAAGGACTACAAGTTAACCCATGACTGATATCTGTATCTGTAAACTGCATAATATCTCATAAAATATGCAGAAACATAAACTGTTAGGTCATAAGGTTCAACATGAATACTTTTGAAAAAATATGGTATAACAATACCAAAAAGGAACATAAGTACTGAAGTCTGAACATCTAATCTGACATCTAGTCTGAAAACCTCTAACTGAACTGAATAAGGAGTTGATGAGACACGTCTCTAAATAACTTCAACTACTAAAATAAAGTGAAAAATGAAGGAGAAATGAAATCATCATGTCCTCAAAGGATGAGGACTCACGTCTAACTATGACTGTTGATCCTGGAATCTACTGCTGATTTGGAGCTCATGCCTTTGAACCTATGGTGTAACATAAGAGAAACAAACATAGCGCAAATGTGTCAGTACGTTTGAATGTACTGAGTATACAAATGAGGTAGGCTTAAATGCAAAGGATTATATACATAGACAATACTGACTGATATAAATGTGAGAGTACATACATGCATACGTAACGGTAACTGAACTCGTGGAGATACGGACTATTGAGTCTGAATACTGACAACATGAGTGTACTAATAATGAGATTCTGAAAGACTAAGTTTACTGATATTGATATGTAAATCACTAATAAGTGATGGATCTAATACTGTATTACTGATATACTAAGAGACTGATATTACATTACTAATAAATGAATGATTATTTCTGACAGTTTGAATTATGAAGAACTAATTTGATTGACTGTATCTGACAGTCCTAAAGCTGAGTACTGATAGCATGAGTTCTGATAATTGTTGTGATTGATAGCATAAGTGAATGTATCTCACAGTCCATAAATCTGAAGAAAACTATCTGAGTTTCATTTTATTTCTGAGTTGACTGTATCTGACAGCCCTGATATACTAAAATCTGAAGAGCTATCTGAGTTCTTTACTGAGACTGGATAGCTATAGTTGATAGTCCTGAAATCTGTAACTGAAACTGTGGAAAGTAGTTATCTAACTGACATGCCCCAAATAAACAATAATAGCTAAGCTGGGGTCCAATCTCTACCCCGACGTGAGGGGTGTCAATACCGCGCCACTAGTAAGTACAGCTGTGAGAACCCTATACTGGCAGGTACTCAATGAGAATGGTGGGAACCCTAAACTGACGGGTTATGCCACCTTATCAACCCTAATCTGACAGGTTAAGATATCTCAACCTACGCTGGCGACGTAGTTCTGGAACACAAGGATGACTACTAAGAATCATACCCTGAACTGGCGGGTGAATTCCCATCCTTGGGTTCACTCGGTGCTAACTTTTACTCCCATCTGAAGGACACTAAACTGAATAACTAAGCTAAACTGAATAATTGAACTGAACTAATTAGCTGAACTAATACTGATTAACTGGACTGATATTAGTGGTATTGTTTAGCAGAGCTAAACTAAGTTTACTGGATTCCAATGACTGATGGAATGTACTTAGTTCTGAGGACTGGTTGACAGTACTGAAGTTATTGAGATTGACTGTGAATACTAAGGTTGCTGAGGTTACTGAGCACTGAGATTACTCGGCTACTGAGATTACTGAGATTTCTGAGTTTTCCTGAATCACATGACTGACTGAATTCTATAGATCATGGTTTGACCGAGAGTATCATGAAAACATGACATGGCTCTAGACACACAACTATATTTTTTGGGTACAAGTACCCCCAGGACTCGATGGAAGGAAACTGACACAACTTAAATTTCTTGAGTACACGACCATCAATAAAAATCCATAATACATGAGTGGGGGATTTCATGAATTACATGGTCATCATAATATCTATCATGAATAGGAATGCTTATAATCAAGTCATAAATCTCATATTCTAATATCATGGGCATTCCGACAACATATACTATTCATAGCAATCGCATGGAAACCATTCAAGCGTAAAGGAACGACAACATGTAACGTTTAGTTCATATTGTAATGATTTGGGGATATTATACTTCATGAATTTATTCAACATCTCAAACATGGTAGAGAAAGCATGGATATATTTTGTGTACATAATTTATATCTCCATTATCATACATGCTTTATACCACAACAATAACATTACATAATTTGCATGGAAATTCATATTGGAGTGTATGACTAACATGAACTTGTTATTTAGATATCATGAAATCATGTAAATATGAAGTTCTAACAGACTAGGTATTTTATCGAACACCTTGCATGCATTCTTTAAGGCATAGGTGGATTTCATACTTGCATTCTATCAATCCATCTAAAGATCATGTTTTTTAACTAACAACATAACTTTCATGAGATATATAGTCACTATACTATCATATAGAAAAACAAACAAGCATCAACATGGGTATGATAATATCACCACAATCAACCAAGCTTTTGTATTTCAAAGATTGATTCTTGAACTCCACGGAAGAAATGAATCCGTGGATGAACACTACGCATACCTTGGAAGGGAGGTTCTTGATGATTGACGGAACAATTTCCTTGAAATTGGATCTTCAAGATTAATCATGCAACCCTAGTTATTTTTCTCCTATGGTGATCTTGGATGATGAGCTTTGAGATGTTAATAGGGTTGTAATGTGTTTAGAAGCTATATATTTCGTAGGGTTAAGTTTAGGGACATGTAAGGAGTGTTAAAAGACATAATTACCCTCAAAATAACTCAAAACGGAGTGTTTTTTGGCATTGGAACTGGCTTAGGCGGCGCCTAACCAATCGCCTAAGTTTGGTTGGGCAGCGCCTAACCAATCGCCTATCCTTACTGTCTTTCACTAAAATGAGCATAACTTTTCACTCGGGTTTTGGATTAAGGTGAAATTGGTATCGTTGGAAAGCTAATTCAATTATCTACAATTTGGTGGGTATAAATATGCAGAAATATTGCATTAACATTGAGTTATACTCATTCAAATATGACTCTTATAAAATCAAACACTAAAACTTGATGGATTCAAAACCTCTTAGCTTGTTTTACCTTAAGTGACATACAAACATGATTAATGCATCATAAGCTATATTATAGCTAGGATACTCATTGTAAGTCATGAACTAAAATGCTAATCACAGGATAGGAGGTTTCATACGTAGGAAAAATGCTTCGTCTCCTAGCTTAGAAACATACAGGGTATTACAATATCTCCCCCTTGGGAACATTCGTCCTCAAATGGAAATTAACTGAGGTGGGAGAGATGATAAGATGAGTTAAGTACAAGACATACACTAATGAAACATGGTTTCATGATTGAAATGACAGAAAGCTGAGCATAATATATTGAACATGCATATCTGATGCATGGGAAGCTGATTCATGAATATAAGAATAAGGATTCTAATAAAGTAAGTTTTCTTAAAATGAGAATGCATATCTGATGCACAACTGAAAGACTGAATCCATGCATATTTGATCCATGATTATATGACTGACATAATACGTGAATGCATGACTGAAAGTACCAATAAGCTGATCACGCATATCTGATGCGTGAATTCATGACTAAACTTACTCATGAAAATGCAATGGTAAAGGTATTAAGTTTGAACTGAAAACTGAGCATGGAATTGAATACCAAGTTTGGTACTGAAATATGAACATGAGAACGAGTAAGTTTTAGGAAAACTGTTACGTTGAATAGAAAATACCGATAAGTTTGAGATTAATTACTCCATATGCATGATCGGAAACATGAGAACATAAATGAGTCTGGGACGTGGTAGATATACCGAATATCATGATCTGAACTAAATCTTGAAAACATGGAATACGACTGAAGTTGGAGCTTGAGGGTTATCTTATGAGTACCCCTTCTCCAAACTGAATTCATCAAAAGAAAATAGAGCAGCTTGTTTATGTCATGAAATTTCAGGTGTATAATGTATCTCCCCTTTAGGACACTATGTCCCTCAAGGATACTGACTTGGATGAGCTATTGATGGAAATTGAGGTGATCCGCAAGACACCTAGGAACTAAGTCATGACTGAATAACTAGGATCTGAAACTGAGACATGATACATGAACTGAGCTGAACACAAGTGCATAAATACACTAACTTATCTGATTAACTAAATAACTGATAGCTGAATACTGGATCTGTAAAGCTAAACTGTACTTAGTCTGAATAGCTGGACTGAGATTTTTGAGTTTTAGGCATAGGAGATAAGGACTAACTGAGTAGAATGAGGTATCTGAGCATGGATTCATGAAGTCTGCATTATTTTCAAATTTGAGACCAAGCGTACGATATTGCTCTGAGGTATTCTATAAACTGGGGTACTGAAACACTAATAAATGAGTACTGACAACCTGAATGCTATGGTCAAGCATGTCTAGAATTGAACTGAGTTTCAAATCTGGTTACTGAACTGAAGATGACATTATAACTAAACCTATATCTAGTACAGAAGTATTGAATTCAAGGACTGAACAGTGATCACTGAGTGCTAGATACTGAAACTATAATTGAGTTGGCAATTAAGTTTTTGATGGCTACATGCAGGGGACTGACATAACTCAAGTATCTAAATGTACACTGAACCTTTGTACTTTCCCAACTTCTAAATACAACCCCTTTCTAGACGTTTACTTGCACATTTATCATGACATTCAAACATCTTCACATCTATACCCTCATGCAAAGTAAGCATGCAAAAATCTTCTCTTATCTAAACAACTGCTCATCACTACACTGTTCCATAAGGAGAGCTAACTGGAGGAGTAAATTAGGAGGACCTGAAACATGAATAGATACAAATTAAACTTGACACATGACTGAAACTTGAGGAATAAAATATCAATAGTTTGGATTTACCAATAAGGTCTAAACTGAGAATATACATGACATAGTCTAAATGTATCTGATCTGTAGGGGCATAGCATGAGTCAT
>NC_061111.1:213453676-213454960 GCF_002878395.1 Capsicum annuum | reverse complement strand
AACATGAATAGATACAAACTAATCTTGACACATGACTGAAACTTGAGGAATAAAATATCAATAGTTTGGATTTACCAATAAGGTCTAAACTGAGAATATACATGACATAGTCTAAATGTATCTGATCTGTAGGGGCATAGCATGAGTCATAGAAGCTAAGTATACTGGAAAGCATGATATGCGTACATGATTCATAAGCTGCATGACCTGAGTCTAGAGTTTTCTGTACTCATGGGACATGATTCGAATACTGAGGAAGCTGGAACTGAACCCCTTATAGTGGGAACTGAAGGTGCACATAATCCCATGGAAAGTGCGTGAAAGTAGATTGTGCTCATGGAACATGACTCGTACTGCGGAGTAAAAGGGACTCCTTATGGTGGAAATTGAATTCATACATGATCATGGAACAAAAGATACATGAGCATGGTTTGTGACCATAGAGTTGATATGTAAGACCTGAGTGGATTTTGTGATAGCTAAAGTACAAATCTTTGTACTGAGAAGAGGATGGGTTGGGAATCGTCTTCCCTTACTGCTTTTCTATACATACTGGCAATACTACTGGAATCTTGAGAGTCTGACTTGGTCACTTGATCTACCCTCCCATACCTATATTCTGTTCAACACCTGCCTGTCATACTAAACACATCATCTGATTATGTTTCCTCATATACTGTTAATATCACATTAACACCTTCATGCTTAATTTTGAGTCAATAAACTTAAGTTTTTAGCTCGTACTGTTCAATCCTACTGATCTAATCCCCATGAATACATAATATGATCAAATAGAATAATACTATCCCAACTCTACTACTGCTAAACTTTTGGGTTCAAGAATGAGTTCTCATGATCATGAATAAAATTTGTACGACCTTGAAACAATAATGAACTTATGGGATACTGTTTAAGTCTATGAATAATCCCATAACTGACTGTAGGGACTGTCTGAGAAAGCCTTATCTTTAGGACTTTGAACTTCATTATTTCTGTTACCTTAAAAGTAAGGTAAATTAAACATAAGGGGTGCATGATATGAATCTACATGGTTTCCTTAGAGAAATTTTCCATAGCATGATCTTGAGACATGAAAGAAGGGAAACTGTTCCTAAAACATCTCATAGCCTCCTGCACATAAGTGTGGTGCACAATATACCCATGTACAAGACTCTACTTGATGCAGCTTTCAGACTTCTTAGGACACTATTGAACCTTAGGCTCTGATACCAAGTTTGTAACGCCCTGATTTTTTAAACCAAAATGCTACATAGTGCTCATGAC